>NC_137950.1:29154580-29448079 GCF_963969265.1 Rhamphochromis sp. 'chilingali'
ATTAACGATTCATGTGGAAAGCAGCCAAATCTCTTTCAGATCTTCATATAATTTCATTTTGAATGATTTATCAAACAGTATTTCACAGAAAATATTCAGATCATTTCCTTTTAAGCAGACTTGGTGAGTTTCTATTAGCTTTAACAGCTCCATAAGTGGATTTGGTTAAGCAGGCTGTCAGTTTTCAATCCACATTCTGCTGAAAGCTGAAGTAACTGTTACGGTCCACAAAAACTGTGCCTGCATTTCAGCCACAGGGAATTTGGTGTGATAATACCAAACTAGCTGACCCTGACGCTACATCCTGGCTCAGTACCAGTCCATCAACCAGGTCACTTTTTATGGCTGCTGTTTACAGATTTCCTCTCAACACCCAGCTTTGCCTCAGACTACATCATCTTCACTTTAGATAACTGCAAGAAGATAGATGGATGATTATTATTTGACCCCTGCAGAGGCCTGATTGAGGGCTCACAGTCAGCACTGCCTGCATCTCCAGCTACACAGCAGCCAAGTTCAAAGTGGAATGGATGAAGACGAGCAAAAAGATTTATCATACTTATCATCTTCCTCTTAAAGGGGAGTTTGTCCTTCCCACTGTCGCCAAAGTGTTGCTCACAGGGGGTCATCCTATGGCTCTACCTTACAATATAAAACACTCTGAGGCGGCTGTTGTGATTTGACGCTGTATAAATAAAACTGAAAATTGAATTTTTATTATTTAGATGGAAGTTTTGTTCATAAACACAAAGTCGACTCGTACAGAGGTGTGCCAAACTCAGTTATTCAAACAAACTTTTTTATTTTATTTTTTCATTTCTAACAAACATTTTTAGAAATGATGCACAAAACAAGCCGACGGAAGAACAAAGCTTAGTTTTAAAAAAACAAAAGTGGTTTTAATGCATTACTTCTTAAAAAAACTTTAAACTTAAAGTTGGTTGCATTCAAATGTTTGCATTTATCTCTGCAGCAGAGATTTGTTTTCAGCAGAGCAGCTGAAATAAAAGAAATAAAATCTTTTTATTTCCGTGCAGACAAATTGGTCCAGAGTTAAAGCTGAGATCGTAGCGCTGCTTTTACTCCACTTCTTAGATAAAGTACCCAAAGCAGGGGGTGGAAATAAGGTGAAACTGTAATGAAGCGGGGAAAATGAATGCCCTTAAATATTAACTTCCTGTGTTCATAACCTGCAGCAGACGAGTTCTTCAAACTCAGTGGTATTGGAGCATTTCCATCTACTTTCACTTCCTATCAGATAGGTGTAATTAGAAATTTGGAGCTCCTACAGCTCTTTGACCTGTGGCTCTCTGCGGTGCCGGTGAGGCCCTCAGCTGAGGGTTGAGTTTCAGCAGGGGGGCCGGGGCCGTGCTCAAACATTTACTCAAGGCAAAAGTCCAAACCCAGAAAATATGAACCGTGTCCTCGGTCCCAGAGCAGGACGATAAGCTGCCGCCGGATGGCTTCATTTTCGACTTTGAAGACAACTGAGTCTCACAGAGGAGATAAAACGAGGAAGAGGCGAGACTGGGAGCAAAGATGATGAAGAGGAGGAATGATCACAGGGGACAAGGAACTACTGGTGTTAAAGGAAAGAGCCGGAAGAAGGATGGAGAAGAAATCCAGCGTAAAGGAGATGAAAGATGACAGATGCAGGTGATTAACAAAAGGAAGGATCCAGAAATAATTACATGGAGGGAGATGAATGATCAGGAAAGAGAGAAACGCACTTTGAAGATATTAGAGGAAGAGGTTTGGGTTATATAAGAGAAGAAAAACTGGAGAAACAAGTACGACAGTTTGACAGAAACAGGAGGAAATGTCCAGGATCGATGGACATGAGGAAGGAACCGTCACCGCGCTGACGAGAACCGAAGAGCCCGACTGTGGTGACCCTCAGACACGCCTCGAGTTACTGAACGTGGACAAAGAGGCAGTTAAGTTAAAATGTCTGAGAAACTCATTCTGAATGTGCAGCGGTGCTTTATGTTAATGTGTGGACAGAGGACATCTGTCCCTCCGTCCCCTCCTCGCACTGTCTGAGCTGTTTTTTTATCTTCTGTTGGTCTGAAAGGAAAACACTAAGTCAGTCTTCGATCTTCTTCTTCTTCTGCACCACTATCGTGTCTTTCTCTGGTCGAGGACCTTCAGTAATGGTGACACCAGCACTATAGAACTTTCCTTACCTGCTGAAGGTGGCAGCTGCACACCAACCTGCTGTTTGTTCATCCCAGCAGGACGGTCCTGAACACCACCTTTTGGCAATCGACCGTGAATCATTGAAGCTCCACCTGCCGGCGATGGAGGGGTGGAGGTGGGTTGGGAGACGGTGACGATTACTGGTGTCTGATGTTCATCTAATGCACGAGTCAAAGCCAGTGTTTTGGTTCCATTTCCATTTAAAATGTCCAATGAGACGGAAAGTTAGAAGCAACAAATGGACTCTGTCACACACTGAAGTCTCGCTGCGTTCATTGGGTGACTGAGCAGTAAGACAGCATCGTAAATGGGCCGTGAAAAGTGGCTAAAGCTGTGGACGAAGGGTCTAACTTACCAAATATGCAGTGAACTGAAGTTTGATGATTACTTCTGGGAGTTACAGGCAGATGGTTTATTTCATCTGGATATGAAATCTCAATTCCAAAATAAAAAACTCAGAAGAAATATCTGAGTCCTTGGGTTGTAGCACGCTTACTGAAACTGTGGGATGTTGTTCATTTGGGTCCTGACATATGCAGGATTATCGGTGATTATTTATGGGTTGGTTGAAAATAGCTGTTTAAATCCTTTTGTATTTGCACTGACTGCAGCTATGCTGTATGGATATGATGAAGCAGGAGGATTAGTTCAGTTTAGCACTTTTCTTGGTCCGTGCTCATCTTCTGGAGTCCATCAGAGGGCCGGTTAGAGCAGCAAGGCTGACGTGGTTGGACATGTGCACACGAAGGATGGTTGGATGTTGGAGATGGAGCTGCCAGGGTGGAGGAAAAGAGGAAGGCCTCTGTTTCATGGATGTAGGGGAGACCGGGGATAGTTGTAACGTGGGTCAGTTGTAACACTTCCAATTTCTCCAATCAGGGCTAAGTTTCAAATGATGTGACTCATCCTGTGCATGCCCAATTCAGTTCTGCTATCACATGTGAAAAATCAGCACATTTTGTCAAACACAGACAATTTAACAAGAAAAAAAGTAAGTTTTTCTACTTTATTTCAATGTGTAATAGCATTATCTGCTTTGCAGTTAAACTCATCAAACTTGAATTATGTTATTTGTATGTCTATGGGGATATATTCTGTGTAGGTCTTTAGTGCTAATGTTTTAGCCGTTGGCTGTAATGTTAGCTAGTTCATGGCTATAGGAGTCTGGGTCAGTTGTAACAGCAACAGTCTGGGTTAGTTGTAGCAATAACGCAGATGTTAAAACTTACCACACTATTACTTTAACTTATATTAAACAAGTTGGGGCAACGACATCAGCAGAGAGAGCTTCACTGGTCACATTTGTATATGTGGTTAATGCCATTGGCAACACAATTCCTCCACTGTTTGTGTTCCCACACATACATTATGCAGACCACTGTGTCAGAGATGGACCAGTAGGAAGTACTGGTAGTGGAAATAAATCAGGATGGATGCAAGAAACAGATTTCCTCATCTTTCTGAAGCACTTTGCAAACCACACAAAGGTAAGCCATGATAAAAAGTAATGGAATTGCGATGCTGGTGAACAACTACATTTTTTCAGCTTCATTGTTATGTTCAAAATTGGTGCAAGAGTTGTAGGTTATAATGCCCACTGAGCCAATGAGGCCAAACTCAAGGAAGACCAACCAAAATTAATGAAATATTCAGTTGCAGAAAATTCCATAATTTGTCTTTTTTGGGGGGTTGGAATATGTTCAAAAGCTAGATTTCTGCATTCTGACACACACACACACACACACACACACACACACACACACACACACACACACACACACACACACAGCTACATTAATGGCTCTAAGTGCATTCATGTGTTGAATAAACAAAGATTACATGTTAATATTTTGTTAGTACCCTTATTTCATTGTGTTACATTTCACCCCAGGATATGTTACAACTAACCCAGACTATGGGGTTAATTGTAACATTTCACTCTTTGTGTTTGAGACCATACCATGCAATGGGTAATTGTGCTGCAGAGAAAATAGCTGCACTATTTAATAGCAGAGACATGTAAATACTTTGCATTACATTTTGAATCCACTACCTTAAAAGAGCTTCAATTTACAGACAGAAATGTCAAAAATGTTACAACTGTCCCCGGTCTCCCCTAATGAAGCAGGGCATGCAGAGGGTTGGTGACACATGGTGAGATGGAGGCAGATGATCAGCAGTGACAAACCCTGAAGCCAGAAAGTGCTCTAATCAGGCTCATCTGTGAGTTTAGGATGAGAACAGGAATCTAAGGACGGGTCACGTCATTTGTTGTGCCACAGAGAGTCTGACGACAGCAGGAGACCCCTGGGAAAGGCATCCGTCCTCTTTAGGCTGCACTGAAAACTGCAGCGATGTGCCACGGAGGCTTTAGGATCCGATTTACTCTCCCCGTGCCGATGCAGCTCGAAACAATTTGTGTATGATGCGCTCACATGTCAGATTTCAGCTGTTTGTAGACACAAAGCTCCTGTTTGTTTCTAATGGATCAACACCGTTTGTCTGGCAGCTTGTAATATTTTCTTTCTTTTTTCTGCCGTGATTATAATTCACTGGCTTTTTTTAGCACTCCACAGCTCTGCCTATTGATCCATTGATCCAGGAATATCACCTTCTTCCTCATTATTGGCTGACAGTGGTGATGTATGATATACTGCTGGAGGTTTAGCAGAGTTCAAAGTCTCTTATTCCCATTAGAGCGCTTCTTTGTAGGTCGGTGTATCCGCTGCTGCGACCAACCCGCTCGGATACTGAGGTTCAATCTCCACCAGCAATGACCCACGGCTCAATCCGGCCTCTGTGTGCCGTTTCTTCCTTTGACTCCAAATTCGTCGTAGTTCCTTTTTATTCATTTCACATCACAGGCCCTGAATGATAATGGCATTGTGGAATAATAGGGATTCCTTTGTGGTTTGTTTGAATCGTAAGCCTCGGACGGTGGAAGCGTTTGAAGTCCTCTCACAGCTCTGCAGGCTTCTGTTAAATCAGACTGGATGACAGTGGTAGCTGATTTTAGAAATAGAAAGCAGCGCTAATATTTCTGTTCCAGCGCCAAAACTCATGTGTGCCATGTTGTTTCAAAGCCCGATCAGGCAGCTTTTTCCCACTGCCTCTGTGTTATAAGTACCCCTTGTTGTTAATCAGTAAATCAGATAAAAATACATTTATGTCTGAAGAACCTCCGCTGCTGAATTTCAGCCAGTAATAATGTTTTCACAGAAATCATTCGAGTTGCATCCAGCTTTTTGTGAAACAGATGCGCCAACGCTCCAATAAATCTCCTCAGGAACCCTTAAAGAAAATGAGATCTGAACAGGAACGCTGATGTGCTGGAAAAGAATAGTTTGAGTGCTGTTTTCATACGATCATGCAGTTCAGGATGAAAGTAAAAATATTAAGAAGAAAACGATTCCATTCGTCCTTATTTTCTTTATTTTTAGTTATTTAACAGACGTGTATTTTAGTCTAGAGGTTTAGAATAAACTCCTAAATATATCTGAAAAACTGGGTATAAGTATATATGACCATTTATGATTTCATCTTTTATCATCTTTCTCCTGCTCCACCACTGCTTGCTCTCCTGAACTCGAGTCCGGGATCTAACCCACCAACAGATGCATCAACTCGATGTTGTCACTCTTACTTATTGTGAGGAAATGAGATCTGCGACCCTCCTGAACCAGATAAACAACAGTAGCTGGTTTTAAGCTAACGTCATGTTAGCCGGTGTTGGAGCCATTTGGATACTCTGGGCTACAAATCTGGTTAAGAGAACAAAACAAGTGAAAATTCAGTGTTTGGGGCTCTCAGAAAGATTTGAATTACATCTAATTTCAGTCATTTCTCTGTATTAGAGGTCTGATGTATACACAGCATTGGATAGTTGCTACCAGTGTCTCAAAGAAAGAATGCTTCTGGGTTTGAGTGATTATCTGAGGAGTTTACTGGTGAAGAGATTTCCTCACCATCCTGTAGAGGTCCAGTCGTCTTTCTCTATTCTCAGTGGATGTTTTGCTTCATGCATTGTATCTGTTAAGTATCCTCATAACTGGTTTGCTCATGGTCATAAAACAGATTCCCCTCATGCTCAGTTGGTGTTGCTGTTATGACAAGTCACCTGACAGGATGGTGAAAGTTCAGCGAATAGTGGAGAAATGATTGTTTTTATGTTTGTTTGATTTCTATCAGCATAAATACTCTGATTACTCTGAAAAAGCCTTTGGATAAGACATTAAGTCAGAGCGGTGAAGCGCTGCGGGGAGATGCTACTTTTTCTTCCGTCTCACTGTGTTGAAATTTTGCAGGTACACTTGAGATTACTGCACCACTTCATCCTTGACACCCCTTCACCTTTACAGACTGCAGCTCCTCTATTAGCTGAAAAACAACCGTTCAGTCTCCACATCACGTCCCTGCCCTCCTCCTGTCCACACCTGCTGCTAAAATGACAGAGGCACAAAACAGGAAATCACCTCCTGAACAAAGCTTCATCACCGCGCGCGCGCGTGCTTGTTAACCTAAAAATAAAACACCTGAAATAACTCAATTTTCCTTGGAATAGGATGAGTCTTTTTAAGTTGAGTAATGGGAAAGATGAGGAGATGGTGGAAACAGAGATTGTGCCATGTTAACAGAAACAGAACAAAGAGCTGAATGTAAATAGGACAGGAGAAGAGATGATGAGCACAAACCTGTGACAGGAAGACGTTTACAGAAATACGCTATAAACCCTGAGATGGGTTCATCTCTCACAAAGATGGAAATGAGCAGTTAGAAGTGAAAGTGTGTTAAAAACAGAAAGTAAAGGATGGTTCATGTTAGGAACTCTGATATTGTGTGATGCTGGGCTGCTCTCTCTGTAATAGTGCTGCATTATATTTTAAAATCTGTAGAATAATTAGACACTAAAGCCTAATAATAAGTTGTACTGAGCACAGTACAACCAAAATATTAAAAAATATTTAAAAATTTCTAGATTCTGGAGCCAAGGGTAAATAGTTGCACTGATCAGCTGGTCTTTCAACACCTTAATGTCTGTCCAACCACTTTAGTTGGAAGCTGATTGGACAGGTAGACTGCATCGCTCTCAGACAGGTTGGTGAAAATGTGCAAACAAAGCCACGCTGACAGATTACCGACACGCTCCACTCAACCTGAGTCGGTTCAGTCTGGACTCAGCTGGTTGTATTCTGGTTTTATGTCTATAGTAGATCAAGGGTGCCAAATGACTTTGTTACCTTGCAGTTAGGGGTGGGCGATATAAACGATATACGATAGAAACGATATAAATTTGGCCAACGATAGAGATTTTGACTATATCGCTCTATCGCGATAGCGCATGTTGATGATGTCATCAAGCTGCGCCTGTTGTGGTCGAAAGCATCGCAGCGGCTACAACCATTATCATCTGCAAATTATGGCGGGCAACAGTCACAGCAAAGAGATGAAGCACTTTTGAAATATGGGGAAAGCCAAAAACTGCGCTTCCTCCACTTCCGTAACATTGATTCATTAATGTTGAATTCTCTCGCAGCTGCTCTGTTCCCATGTTGTTGCAGTATATGAATGACTAACCTCGTATTGTGGATGAATAATCTCAGTTGTTCTCCTGACTGAAGTTTGGCCCGTGTACAGCATCCTGCAATGCGATTGCATTTGTCCCTGACCACCAGAATCCGTCACGTTAACTTTTATCGAGTGGGAAAAAAAGTTGGCGTTCACCCTCCAGCTTCACTGTGCTAATGTTATGCTAACATAGCTGTGTCGCTAGCGATCACGTAGCACAACATTATATACCAGGTAGTCCAACTTCAGTAACTCTGCAAACGTCACTGCTGTTTAGTTTCTGTCCTCATTTATGTTGGAAGTGGTAGCAGAGCTGTACGTTTGAATTAGTTTCAAAAATCTCTGTCAGAACATGGTATGACATGTTTAGGTGGAAACTAGCGAGCTAACTTCCTGTTAACTTCTAACTTTAATAACTTCTGTTTTCATGGATGCCTGGATGTTAAACTTAATTGTTACACCTGGTAAAGCAGCAACGCTGATGATTTTATTAAAGATGAAAGAATTTAGACTGTTTTTAACTCTCAGTGTTCGTTTGACTTTGGGACCTGAAGCAGACGGAGTTTTGGAACCAGATTACGCCACGAAGCTCCTCACTACGGCAACCGTAATGCTCTGACAATCCATCAAAACATTTTTAACAGATTTCTGCAGCCAAAATCTGTTCGATGTCAGTAAGCACAACCAGAATTCATACATAAGGCACACTAGATTTTTGAGAAAATTAAAGGATTTTAAGTGTACCTTATAATGTGGAAAATACGTTATACAGAAGAAAAGAATATAGCGCGATATATATCGTTACCGCACGTGGTTCAAATTATATCGCGATATGGATTGTAGGCCATATCGCCCAGCCTTACTTGCAGTGTAGTCTGTCCTGCAGCAGCTACGTCACTATTGTGGAGGTATTTCTTACATTCTCTTTAAAATCTATGCAATGGTAATTTCTGTGCATGTAGTTGATGTTTGTGTTATCACAAACTGATTGCATGTAAATGCCAACTTGACCTTGTTTAACTGCAAACTGATAGCCGACTGAATCCTTCTTATTGATATCTTTACGCACCAAAGTTGCCTTGAAGGCGTCTACAGGCTGCAACTAGACCCGGTGCCCCTCGGCAAAGCTACAAGACTGCATGTTTTTTTGCACACGCTAACAATCGTTTTGTTCGTCTCGGTCTCCCTCCACCACTTTCCTCGTTTGACTGTAGCATAAAGCATACCCTGTTTTATCATCCTTATGGATTCCAATGGGACCATAATTTCCAAAATGAACCTCATGGTGTATTCGATCAGACTTGAAGCTATCGAACCGAGTCCATGAGATCATCAGGAAAGTGTTTACTGAGGTTGTAGATCAACTGCAATTGGGTAATCTTCTCAGAGGCTTTAAAGCAACATGACTGCAGATGGGCTGCTGACCATTAGAAAGACTGCAGACATAAATTCAGTTTTCAAAAGCTTGTTAATCTTTCTGTGGCCCAAAACAACAGAAATACTTCATGTGCAAGAATATTAAAGCAATACTTGAGTAAAGTACTTGAGTAAATGTATATTCCATCACTGGTCCTACCCATGCTCTCATCCTGTTGTCCAGTGGAAGAAATCAATTAAGATGAGAGAGCTGTGAAAAGCACTAACTGTTAATGAGTGTATAATAAACGAGTTATTAACTTTAATAAGGCATCGCTCTGTTTGTTTGGTAGCTACAAATTTCTATATTAGTGCATGCTTATCGCCTCATAAACACAATCAGATTTGTTTATTTTCAGAGTGATGCAATTCTGTTATTAGTCCTTACATAGCCTTCGTCTTTTACATTTAATCCAAGGATAAGAACGCACAGTGTTGCCATGGAGAAGGTTAGGAAGTAAAAGAAGAACAGTTGAAAATAAATAATTAAGAAGACCAAAGACTCGGAGCAAAGATTCTTCTCCGGGATGTGACCGTGACGGGGAGAAAATAACAATCTCCTATCAGCAGCAAACGTGATGCGTTTGCCCGTAAAAGCCCGGCGAGCAGGACTCTCTGCAGCGATCAAACGAGCAACACAAAAAGATGAAGGAGGGAGGACGCAGCGGCCATTAGATGTGTGCTGCTCGTCCTCAAAGGGAAGACACACTCGACCGTAAATCCTCCTCCATTGTTTCGACTCTGCCTTTGGTGTGAGGTCGTGCGGTGTGGTACGGCGGCTCAAACCGAGACGCTGCTGCTGCTTTCATTACGCAAGACACTGCAAGCACGCCGGCACAGAGGAGGATGAGAGGAGGAGGAGGAAGAGTGGACGGGGTCAAAGCTTTCTGAGGACTCAGATCTTTGTTTCAGACCAGAACAGAAGTTTGCTGTTTGAAATTTGTTGTCATTGTGAATTTAGGAAAAAGAAGTAAAGTCGACATTTTCTGTGCATTTCCAGCTACATTAAATAATTTAGTTGCAATTGCAGTAGAGTGCACAGCTTCTACTTCATTTCCTTTAAGCTAGAATTAAAGTTAGCTTAAACCTTCTTCTGACTGGCCTATGATACCCCCCCCCCCCCAATGACATCAAAATAACAGGGGAAAATGTATATGAGCATTTCCCATTTTGATACCTCAGACCGCAGTGTTAAAAAACTCACTTTGCTGAATAAAAATCCCACCAAATGAGGTATAAAAACATGTTCTGTGTGGAGAGACTTTGATGTTCAGTTTAATCTGAATACTGCTTGCCTTACAGAGCTCTGTTACTTAGCAACATAGTTGGCGACATGCAGTAAAGTTTCGTTTTTTATTGTTTTTTTGAGAAAACTATTCTGTCAGAGGTGAAAATTGTAGTTTTCATAAACGCCCGGCTTTGCCTCGGTTTTACTGATTATCCACATTAAACAGTGGACACAAAGTTAGACACGCAGTGAGGTCGTCCTTATATTTTAAAGAAGATCATCATAAAGGCAGTGCCTCAGGCTGCGCAGCCCAGTTAAGTACAAGTACTGTAGCTTTTCTAAGTACTCTACAAAATTGAACTTGACATTTACCACCAGGGGGCAGTGTTTTAGCGTGGCTGAGAGATAAACTGTGATTCTCCCCATTTGGCGAATATCAGGGAAACTTTAATGTTGTTACTTGCGTACAGGTGTAATATTTTCTCTAAAAACAATCAGCAAGAAATTAAACTTTTATTTGACCAGGTTGAAAGTTCAGCATAATCGTGCATTCCCCAATTCCCCATTCTCCTTTGATATCGAGCAGCGTGGTTTCTCTCTGGCAGTTGGTCCAAGGGGTCATAAGGTTTGATTCCAGGCGGTGTTTGCTCTCTGAATCACTAAAATCCATGTCGTTCATCTGAATTTTGGCAAAGAGCTTCGAAATCTATTGCAAGAAAGTGCGAGTTATGCTAGTTTAGCTTCACTTGCTGAAGATGAAATCACAGCGTCTCTACTTTTGTGTTTTCTCACGAGATTTGAAAGCTTGTAAAGCTTTAGCTGGAGCGATATATATGTTAGTAAATGCTTACAATGCAAAATTCAGATTTCTTTTAGTGAAACACAAATCTGATTAGATCAAAGTTCTTAAGGAAGAGCAGAGGTCCAGATGAAGATGGCAAATGAAACCAAAACAGCAACAGGGATGGAAATGAAGCAACAGAATGAGAAACGGCGTAGTAAAATGACATCAGCTAAAGTCCTGCTGTTTAATAATTCAGCGAGCAGCCCGCGGGAGGCAGGAAGGATGGAGAGACGGAGAAAGAAACGGGTGAAGTGGTTGTGTTTAAAGGCACGGCGTTTAATAATTCAGCGGGTGGCGTCTGGTGTGGCTCTGATGCAGCAGGTGGCTGCACTGAAACCAAAAAGATCACAGAGAGAATGAAAAAGCTCTCTTCCTGTCAGAGATGCTGGGATGAGATAAAATGAGACGAGGCTGTGGGGAAACTGGGACATCGCCGTGGCGACACCATGCACGACCCAGCGGGAGAGACCGAGCGTTGACTGGAATGAGCAGTGTTTAACATAACAATTCCAGTCAGAGAGAGAACACTTCCATTATGTGCGCAAGTCATTTACTCTCCTCCTGGAATGGCTTTTTGATGTACTTTCACTCGCCGAACTATAAATAAATACATTTGTACATGTTTCATAAAACCGTCGTCTTACTGCACATGTTAAAAATTATATCTGTTACACAACATAAAAACATAAAATCTTACGAATTACAGCAGATTGAACCAAACTGATTGTGCTGCCGGTCAGGTCGAGCTCACACAGTCCGCTAAAGAATGGAAATCACATGTCATTTGTTCCAGTTGCTGCTCGTTGGCGTGCAAATTTCCTTCTCTGGCAAAAAATATTCTGACTGCATTTAAACAGTTGTTGAAGATTTTCCACGTCAATCAATTTTGCATAATATGAAATTCATTAAAGTGAACAAAAACAGTCCAGTTTACTCGTCAGCAGGGTTTCATTCTAACCGTCAAAGAAACATCAAATGTTTCAAGCACCAGGCTGAATTTGTAATTGCTGCTTCCTTCATAACTGATGACAGCAGCTGAGATGTAACATTGAGGGACACTGTCGTTACACATTGAGCCTCATGCCTCCAAGTAAGTAAGTAAAATTTATTTATATAGCGCTTTTCACAGATAAAAATCACAAAGTGCTTTACAACACAGGAAATGGCAATATAAAAACAATATAACAGTAAATAAAACAATGTAAAACAATAAAACTATAAAAACAGCATAAGAAGAAATTAATCAAATGCTTTTCTAAATAAAAATGTCTTCAGCTGTTTCTTAAAAGAATCAATGGAGTCCGTGCAGCGAAGAGACAGTGCGAGAGAATCCCACAACCGTGGTGCCACCGTCTGAAAGGCCCGATCACCACGAGTTTTAAAACGAGTGCGCGGTACCACCAGCAGTCTCTGATCTAATGACCTTAAAGCCCGAGAAGATGTATGTGGTTTCAGCAGGTCAGATAAATATTGAGGAGCTTGACCATGCAGGGCCCTAAAGGTTAGAACTAAAATTTTAAACTGAAACCTAAAATTTACAGGCAACCAGTGAAGGGAGGCCAAGACTGGAGTGATATGCGATCTTCTCTTGGTGCCTGTTAAGAGACGTGCTGCAGCATTCTGCACAGTCTGAAGACGATTTAAGGCTGATTTGTTAAAACAAGTAAAAAGGCCGTTACAGTAGTCTAAACGAGAGGAAATAAAAGCATGAATAATCATCTCAAGTTCAGGCTTTGACACCATTAGTCTGAGTTTAGAAATATTCCGTAAATGATAAAAACAGTTTCGGACCAGCTGCTTAGACTGCTGCCCGAGCGACATCGAGCTGTCAAATATGACACCGAGATTTCTAAGGCTTGATTTTACAGAAGGGTCTAAGAAGCTGATATCCTGTCTAAAAACCCACCTGTGCTCTGACGCTACAGAAACAGTCCTTCTACACACTGAATCAGTGAGCTCTATGAACTCTTTCCTGACCAGTTTATGTTCACAAATGCTGGTTTTATAATCAACGTGCAGTGATAGAAAATGTCCTAATTATGGTCCCAGCAAGAGTAAAACAGGCAACCCATCACAGTCTGTCCACAGTAAAGAGTACCAGTCAACGAGCTGGATGATAAAGAACCATCCTGAACAACTGCAGAACTTCAACGTCTCATGCAAACTCAAGAACTACAAGAACAAGCTATCCTCCTGGACGTCGTTCTTCCACTTACACAAAGAAACGGGGAACTGTTTCAGGTGCTGCTGTTGAGGTTCTTGTTGCTTGTGTTGACGCTTCACCGTCATCACCGATGTCTCCACAGAGAAAGCTCAGAGCAACTTTGGACAGTAGATTTGGGCGAACAGGGCCTTGGTGTTGTTATACTGTAAAACATTTCTTCACTGTATCACTGTGTCTGGTATCTGCTCCGTCAGGCTAGTGAGGGCGTTATCCCTGCAAACTGGCATTCCACATTTTATGACTACGTCAGCTTTTAACTACCGAGAAATGAAAACGCACAAACAGCCAATGAGCAGTCACAGTAAGATGGATAACGTTTCCTTAAATGTGTTTACTGCAGGAGGCGGACAAAAGCGGTTACTCTATCAGAAGGGTAGCTGTGACACACACACACACACACACACACACACACACACACACACACACACACACACACACACACACACACACACACACACACACACACACACTCTGACAGTGCCTGTCATTATTACACTCCCCGTCTGTGTCCTCGCTGTTTGCATACGACCAAATAACATCACTGAGGGCCGTACATGTGTGCGTCTCCAAATATTAGATTATGTTCAACACAAACATTGCCAACAATGGCTGCCATTATCATGTTTCTAGCAGCTCCTGAAACACACACTGTGTGTGTGTGTGTGTGTTTACAGTCTTGGATGACAGCTTTTTAAAGCTGCTTTTGGGCACGTTAGGGGAAAGAGTCAGCAGTTAGCCAACACCGGGGAAAACGACCAGCGAGCAGAGCTTGCAAAGAGGGATCTTAAGTTGTTTGCAGTTGCAGCAACATGTATTATTGAGCAACTGTTACATATTTAAATCCTACTGCTCGCAGGATGAGCAGAAACATAGACTTGAGGAAAAAAGAATTAAGGAAAAACGGAAAAACCTCAAGGACGGAGCGAACGCTTCACTTGAGAGTAATTGTAAAGGACAGAATGGCGAGATGTTACGGGCCAAAACATGGCTGCTCAGTCTCTTGTTGATGACCCTGTGTCCACTGGCAGACCTTTTAGAGATCCACTGCTTACTTTGCAAGCAGGATAGGTAGTCTATTCCAAATGTCATCATATAATATAATCTCTCCAGCAGCTTCGGGGCCTCCCTCAGGGTCTCCTCGGTGTTGTGGGGATTCACCCAGGAGGCCCGATCTCAGCCCACCATCCCCACAACACAGAGGAGACCTGCCCAGATATCCGAGCTCCTCACCCTGAGGATTAAATTTAGAGCCTTACTCTTTCATCACTTCTCTAATCTCATGGCTATAGCTGTGGATTGGGATGCAGATAGATGGGTACACTGAAAGCGCCGCCTTCATCCAAACTGTTTCAGGTAAACTTTGATTTGCAACAGGAAGAGTCAACCTAAAATATGCGCACAAGTATTCAAGACAAAGGAAAAAATGAGGTTCGGTTTTTGAATATTGAAGACATTTGATTGAAACTGCTTTAAATATGGTGTTATTAATCCCCCATTAGTGGTTTATGTCGCTCTTTGGGTTAAATAGTGTCCAAATATCTGATACCACAGATTTAGATTGTATGGCCGAAGCTTTGGGTTGCACATGCTCATTCAACCTTTGTTGTACAAGGAGGTCCGCTGCAAATAATTTCATTGGCAAGTACTCAGAACAAATAAACGAGCGGCAGCAGCAGCAGGGGTCCTCCTGCTCGCCTCAGCCTGGTTCTGCTGGAAGTCTCATCCTGCTAAAAGGGAGTTCTTCCTCCCCACTTTCACCAAATCATTGGTCTAATTTTGGAGTTTTCTGTCTGTTGAACTGATGTTGTGAAGTGAAAATAAACAATGCTGAACTGATTGATCAGATGTTGTTTGGTTGGACTGTTGGTGCTGTCGCAGTGCGCACTGAACATATCGGGCTGATTTTATTCAGTGGAGCTGAACAGAAAACAAATGACATCTACTGCCAGTTTTACACTTGCTTTAAATAGAAGATCGCAGGTTATAACCTGACAGGCAGACGTAAAGTTAAGCTCAAATATTTAAACAGAGCTCAGCTGCAGTTTTGTTCTGAGTTTTTTCTCACTCCTCCATTCCTTCACACCCACTGTCTTATTACTAGCAGCAACTATATCAGGGATATGAAATCAACTTGAAGAAACGCGTTCTCCTCTTCCCTTCTTCCTCTTATCTTTCTGTCTCAGGGGAAAAACCTTCCAAATGTAATCAGTTTCAGGGTTCAAGTGCTCAAGTATCACTGTGTATGCATCAGCTGCCGGAGCTCATTGATTACACTGAGGGATGAATAACCTGCCACACATTTCCCATCCATTAGAGCAGGAGAAAGGAAAAAAGGTGCTTTATGTTCTGGTGTAGCTTCCAGAGTTCATCGTCTCATAATTGAGAAAGCAAATTACAAAACGAGGAAATGATATGAAATCAGGTCACTCGTTAAACTGTGTGGTTTGTCTATTTCAAGACTCGCCTGTGTTTCTGCTTTCATTGTCTACTTTCATTTAAAAAAAAAAACAGTTTTCATCATCTCTCTGCATCCTCGACACCTTCCCTTCCATCCTTACTTCCTTAACGTCTGCCTTCCTCCTTTTTCTTCTAAAGCTTTTTATGAAATCCTGAACTTTAATATTTGGACCTGCACAGTCATCTAATCCAACCACTGACCTAAAGCAAACCACAGAATAATGACGCATAAGTTCTGGACCATCACTTCTATTACTGGTAAAAGTTGACCTTATTTATACAGCATGAAGGTTTTCAGGAGAGGTGATTTTCTCATAGCCACAGGAACAGGATCGACACTGTGAGATGGACCGATATGCACGTAAAAACATAAACGAGACGTTGAGTTCAAGCGATAATCCGGATTATGCACGATAAAGTAATCACTGCAAGAAATCAGAAAGATATAGATCTCCATCGTTCATGTAAAGAGAAAAAAATGCTTTGGATTTGTTTAACGTGAACATCTGACTCTAATGAGCTTCACTCAGAGACGGAGACAGACCTGTGCTGAGGGGGAACGAGCCACCAGACACAGAAAGCAGTCTGAGATCAGAAAATCAGGTGTAAGAGGCGGAGGGCGGAGCCAGTCCAGTTCATCCAATTAATTTTCTAATCGCCTGAAAATAACCCCAAAGGTTGTTTAGCTGCCAAATGAAATTATCCATGTAACTGGTCTGAGGTGAAACCTGAACCAACCTGTTAGATTAGTAAGTCGCTGGGCTGGTGGTAGTTGGAGCAGCATTTATACAATGGACTGTTCCATATATGTCTTTGGCAACAGTTACACAACTACAACCACAGAGGAAGAAGTCACAGCTGCAACAGGAAACACATGACAACAAACACAGCTGTGTGGAAGAGTCACGAGGTCACCAACGCCGTCCTCTGTAAATGTAAGCGTGCACTGCATCACTGAGGCTCACCTGCCTGCTATTTCTGATCTAATTTGTTAGGCGAATGTTTTTGTCTCATTAGACAAACGAGGCAAAAACAGGGTTTGAAAGCCAGTGTTTGGTGTGACCTGCTTTATCCTTCAGCACAGCCTGAGTTCACTTATCTTGTGTTTTGTTTACCTGCACACTTCTCCAGGCTTCTCTAAAGACATTCAGAGCTCTGCTTTGGATGTTTCTGCCTTTTGTTCTGTTCTCCATCACGATGTTCACTGGAGTGTTGAGGTCTGGGCCGATCCGTGACCGATAGCGTTTCACCGTGTTTCTATCCACGTATGTTTTCACTGCGACGACTGCGTGTTTGGCTCGATGTCATCGCTCCATCAGAGCTGGTGCGTCAGCCCGGGTTACGTGACAGGAGTTGGAAAAGCTGAAGAACACGATTCAACTCTTAGTTTCTTTCACTGGATTGTTTTCGTTGAATGAGTCAGTGTTAAGTGACTTAACGGGTCAGGTACAAGTACTGGACCAAAGATGAGTGAGAAGCAGTGAATGTTTAAAGAGAGACTTTCAGTGATCACGTTGAAACTTTAAAGTCTGGCTCTTTGGGGCAAATAAAAAGAAATGAGTGCTGGCTCAACACTTTTGCACACTGTGGAAAAGGTTTCTCCCATAAAGTTTAATGCAGGATTCTGTGAACGTCATATCTGTTTTATAACATCATGTTAAACTTCAGAACCGTTTCTGTTTGCAGTAATTTAATAATCGGTCAACAAATCTTCTAAAAATGACAGTGACACACTTATATTTTAATATACAACAGAATTAGAGGTCAAATTTTAATGTTTGCCATTTTTAGAAAAACAAATCATGTATCTTTCCATCACTTCTTCTACTGGATGTTTGTGGTGTTGAGTTTTTCTCTGCCTGAGGCTTTTTCATTCAACAAGAACATAGAAATGAAAATAGATTTATCAGTAATAACACATAACTTCAAATTACTTTGTGGATTATCATTATTTTAACAGCAAGTTACATTCTTATATTTATGTGTCATGTATATTTCCAGTGTGTCCAGCTAATAACTCCCACACATGTTTAGCTGTGCACACATGTAGGAAACAAACAGTAATAACAGCATTAATGTACTGATGACTGGGTATGATCTCTGGACCTGTGCAATGCTGTTTAATAAATCATATCTACACATTTACTGACTGAAACCAGCTGCAAACGTTCAAAAAACATCAGAGGTTTGATTCATCCCATCGTGTCCTGGAAGTCCTGCCAGTAATTTCACTCCTTTAATCACATTATTTTACTCAAGTTCAGAAAAAGTACAATTTAAAAAAAATCTATTATTTTGTGAAACTCTGGCTTTTCACTGGATGCTGTGTAAAGGTAAATATGTCGCCACACAGGGCATGAAATCCAGACGTTGCCATGGTGACGCTCATCATTGGTTTTGAAGATTCAAGGTTAAACTTTAATGTTACCCTGTATGGATGAAAACATGGAGGTCCAAGTTCTCCGCTAACGCTCACAAGCTTGGTTAGCAAACTGCGTAAATGTGTGGACGCTACGCAGAGACGCAGATTAGGAAACTATTAGGATTTCAAACTGGCGCACATGGTTACAACACGTGTCAGTGTTGGTTAGTAATCTAATCAAAATGTTGCAGAGAACACACACTGAAGACGTCCGGCCCAATGACTCGAGGTCAGGAATGAGGTCAAGCAGACACCAGCTGATGCAGGCCTACACCGCTAACTCTGAGGCTGTCCACACAGGCCAGAACTGTGCCCTGCACCAGGCTGTAAATATGCTCTTCAACACCTAATTTGTCCCTTTGATGAGTCTGCGGGGCCACAGCTGGTGGTTAGAGGAACTGCAGTTCTGTCATGTTTCAGCTCCCTGATTTGCTCCCTCTGCTCCTCATCTGCTGACATTTTCTTCTTCGCTTTTCTTCCCTTCTCACTTTAAACCTTCTCCACTTCCTCCCCGGGTCGCCCCCGCTCCTGACCTCCCCCCCAGCATCTCTCTGAGCCTCCCTCCTCTTGCTAGCTGACTGGGTCACCTGTTTGAAGCTCATAAATAACCCAGCAAAGGGATAAAAGGCCAGATAAATAATGAAGCAGAGGTGTGGCGCTGGCCTTTCACATCCCCACCGCTCACGCTGACAGCTGTAGCAGTTGGTTAGCAGCTGCAGGACAGCAGGTCGGCTTATACATTCAAACGACCTGGAATTGGTTTTGTCATTTTATTTCCTTTTTTTTCTGCTTTATTTGAACGGGAGCATAAAAAAGGCGGCAGTTATGTAAGCACGTAGGCCAAGAGGTATCTGACAGATCTCCACCAGAGACGAAAATAACCTGCTTTAACTTCCTTCCTGTCATCCGGATCAAGATGCAGACAGTATTTTAAGCTATTTCAAGAAAGAGGCAAAAAAAAAGCAGGGAGAGTGGAGCAAAAGTAGGTCGTTTTGAGTTTCTCCTGTGACTTTTTTTTAAAGATGTTGAAAGCACAAAGGAGTGTACGCAGCGAGAACTAAACGTGTTGCGGTTTTGATCAGAGGATGAAAAAGGAGGACGTCACGATGCCTCGCGGTCAGCTCGTCTCCGCGCTCCTGCCGACATGAAAGCGCGTATCGTTCAAACACGTTTTATATTTAGCAGCTCAGCAAAACACACAAGGGGGGTGGGGGGGGCGGATGAAGTTCTCCGTCAAAGGCTCATGATGGATGACAGTTGAATTAATTATTCAGCAGGGCAGTTCGTTTTCAGGGTGAACAAGACTTTAAAGCAAACTTGGAGTTGTAGCAGGAGCAGTGCTGTGGGATTCAGTGGGAGTGTTACGTTAGTAATGGCTGTGGGTGTCGCAGAGAGCTGCACTCACGTTTTCCAAGTAAGAGGATCGGTGGTGGTAAGGTTAGTTTACAGCGCCTGCAGTACAAAGACGGCGAGGCTGACTCCAGGTTTCAGTGAGTTACAGCTTTAAAAGATCATCGGACATATTCATCAGATTTTGATGTGAGAGTACACTGGGTTGTGTCGATGCTATCACTAGTAGAGCTGATTTATTCCACCACAAATATTCCATACTGCTGAGGTGTTTCTGTTGTTTTGTCCTGCTGCGAGCACATGCTTAAACAGGGGCAGAGGCTAAGTATTCTGCCAGAGTGATACTGTTATTATCAGCTGCTGTGATCAGGTTATCAAAGTCTCCTGCAGATGGTCAGGGGATCGTACATCTGACACGCGCGCACACACACACACACACACACACACACACACACACACACACACACACACACACACACACACACACACACCTACCTTGCACATACTCGGTGGCAGTGAAAGGATTAAGCAGAATTTTATCTTTGATGTGGATTAGACTCTGATTAAAATGTCGCCTGGAGGTTGTATGTAAGAGCACGTACAGTGAAGTGTGTGTGTGTGTGTGTGTGTGTGTGGGAGCCTCCTGTAAGTGATTGATTGTGTTCCTTGTGTTTGTTATGAAATCAGGCCTGTGTGGCATAAATAAGGAGAACACAGTGGAGGCGGAGAGGGGCTGAATAAATGAAAGTGAGGGTGGAGGAGCAGGAGGTAGTGGATTAGATTTACTGCTGCACACTCACCTTGTCACCTCCACCTGGCGGGCAGCATCATCCAAAAGTAGACCTGCTGTCATTAAGCAGCAAAAACTGCAGTTCCTCTAATGTCCAAATCAAATCAAATCAAATCAAATCACTTTTTTATTGTCACATCACATGTGCAGGCACACTGGCACAGCACATGCGAGTGAAATTCTTGTGTGCGAGCCCCACAAGCAACAGAGATGTGCAAACACAACAACACAAACGAGCAAAATACAAGAATGGCCAACCTGAAACTAATAAATATATGTACAATATATAATAGTGTATGCATTTCTGGATGTGTATACTAAATGTTTTTCTACGTGTGTGTGTGTGTGTGTGTGTGTGTGTGTGTGTGTGTGTGTGTGTGTATACACATTTTTACAAATTAAATAGTAAAAAAATAAAATAAAATAATAATAATAATAATAATAATAATAATAAAATATATAAAATATACAGAGTTGAATATGTGCAAAACAAGTGGCATTTATATACAGTGTGGAGTGCATAATGTTGAAGTTCCAGTAGTGAAGCTGAGGTGTCTATGACGTGTTCAGCAGTCTGATGGCCTGGTGGAAGAAGCTGTCTCTCAGTCTGCTGGTACGGGACCGGATGCTGCAGAACCTCCTTCCTGATGGAAGCAGTCTGAACAGTTTATGGCTGGGGTGACTGGAGTCCTTGATGATCCTCCCCACTTTCCTCAGGCAGCACTTCCTGTAGATGTCTTGGAGGGAGGGAAGCTCACCTCCAATTATCCGTTCAGAGCACCGCACTACTCGCTGGAGAGCTTTGCAGTTGTAGGCGGTGCTGTTGCCATACCAGGTGGTGATGCATCCAGTGAGGATGCTCTCAATGGCACAGTGATAGAAGGTCCTGAGGATGCGGGGGCTCATGCCGAATCTTTTCAGTCTCCTGAGAAAGAAGAGGCGCTGCTGCGCCTTCTTCACTGTTTTGTTTGTGTGTACTGACCACGTAAGATCCTCAGCCAGGTGTACTCCAAGGAACCGGAAGCTGCTCACTCTCTCCACAGCAGCGCCGTTGATGGTGATGGGGGTGTGTACTTCTCTGCACCTCCGGAAGTCCACTATCAACTCCTTTGTCTTTGCGACGTTGAGGGTGAGATGGTTGTCTTGACACCAGTGGGTCAGGGCGCTGACCTCCTCCCTGTAAGCCGTCTCATCACCGTTGGTGATAAGACCCACCACTGTAGTGTCGTCCGCAAACTTCACAATGATGTTGGAGCTGTTAGTGGCTGTGCAGTCGTAGGTGTAGAGTGAGTATAGGAGAGGGCTCAGTACACACCCCTGTGGAGCACCAGTGTTCAGTGTGATGGGGGATGAGGTGATGCTGCCCAGTCTGACCACCTGGCGTCTGTCAGACAGGAAGCTAAGGATCCAGCTGCAGAGGGAGCTGCTCAGTCCTAGATCCTGCAGTTTCCTGTCCAGCTTCGAGGGAACGATGGTATTGAATGCTGAGCTGTAATCTACAAACAGCATCCTCACATACGTGTCTCTCTTCTCCAGGTGTGACAGGGCAGTGTGTAGTGTCAGGGCTATGGCATCATCAGTGGACCTGTTGTGGCGGTATGCAAACTGTAGAGGGTCCAGTGAGTCGGGTAGTGCAGAGCAGATGAAGTCCCTGACCAGCTTCTCGAAGCATTTGCTTACGATGGGGGTCAGGGCTACAGGTCGCCAGTCGTTCAATGAGGAGATGGTGGAGGATTTGGGTACAGGGACGATGGTGGCCATTTTGAAGCAGGCTGGGACTACAGACAGAGAGAGGGAAAGGTTGAAGATGTGCGTGAACACTCCAGCCAGCTGAGCCGCGCATGACCTGAGGACGCGGCCGGGAATCCCGTCCGGACCTGTAGCTTTGCGTGCGTTCACCTTCCTGAAGCACCTCCGCACATCCTCCTCAGACACAGTGTGCGCACTGACGTCATCCGCGGTGCGCACACTGTCCGGTCTCATGGTGTTCGCTGTGTCGAATCTAGCATAGAATACGTTTAGATCCTCACACAGAGAGGCCGTGGTCTGCGGTGTGCTGGTTATCCCTCTAAAGTCTGTGATCGTGTTTAGTCCCTGCCACATACTCCGAGGGTTGTCAAACTGTTGCTCCACCCTGTCCCTGTACTCACGTTTGGCTGCTTTGATCGTCTTCCGGAGTTGGTAATGTGCGTGTTTGTAGTCCGATGTGTTCGCGGAGGCAAAGGCGGTGCTCCGTGCCGCGCGAACATCTCCGTTAATCCAGGGTTTTTGATTTGGGAAGGATTTGACTGTTCTGGATGGGACGACATCTTCCACGCATTTCCTGATAAATCCACAGACTGAGTCTGTGTATTCATCAATGTCTCTGGCGGCCACGTGAAACATTTCCCAGTCCGCGTGATCAAAACAGTCCCGCAGCGCAGACTCCGATTGGTCCGTCCAACAGTGCACCGCCCTCCGGGTTGGAGCTTCCTGTTTCAGCTTCTGCCTGTAGGCGGGCAGGAGCAGGATGGAGCAGTGATCTGATTGGCCGAATGGGGCGCGGGGGAGGGCTTTGTACGCATCCCGGAAAGAGGTGTAACAGTGGTCGAGTTGCCGGTTTCCACGTGTGTTGAAAAGGATGTGTTGATGGAGTTTTGGTGAGACTTTCTTCAGGTTTCCCTTATTAAAGTCTCCGGCTGTGATAAACGCTGCCTCTGGGTGTGCGGTTTCCTCGCTGCTGATCGCGCTGTACAGTTCCCTGAGTGCTCGGTCAGTGTCGGCTTGTGGGGGAATGTAAACAGCCGTAATAATCACTGCTGTAAATTCCCTCGGTAGCCAGAATGGCCGGCACTTAATCATCAGGTACTCCAGGTCCGGTGAGCAGAAGGATTTGACCGGGTGCATGTTCGCATAATCACACCAGCTGTTGTTGATCATGAAACACACACCACCGCCTCTGCTTTTCCCAGTAAGATCCTGTGACCTGTCCGCGCGGTGCACAGAGAACCCCGGCAGTTGTATTGCGGAGTCCGGTACCTTGTCCGATAGCCAGGTTTCTGTGAGGCAGATCACGCAGCAGTCCCGCATCTCTCGCTGGAATGAGATCCGTGCCCGAAGCTCGCACAGCTTGTTCTCCAGAGACTGCATATTAGCCAGTAATAAACTGGGTAACGGTGGTCTGTTAGTGCGCCGTCTCAGTCGAACCAGAACGCCAGATCTTCTCCCTCTGCGTCGGCGTTTGCGGCCTCCAGGGCCAGAGAACAAAGGCGTCTCAGGTGAGATGAATGGGGGGTCTGCAAACGGAGCGTCCGTGTTGCAAAACTTGAACTCCGGAAAGTTATAAGAAAGACCGTCTTTTATGTCCAGTAAGGTTTGTCGGTCGTACACAAGGAGACAAGTGCTGCTCGTGAAAAAATAAAGGAAAAGTAAAATTAAACACAGAAAAAAGCCGTTGCTTGGGGGAGCTCGCGACGAGGCTGCCATACTCGGCGCCATCTTTGTTAAAAAGACTCGAGGCTGTCTCAGAGGGAGTCCCAAAGACCTCCATGTTAAAATGTCCAACACAAAAAATAAACATGTTAAAACTTTTTCAGCTTTATCTGATACGTGCACAGAAACAGCAGTTGTAGCTGTTAGCCATGTGCTAGGCTTCACCTCAGCTAACTGGAGTTACTGATCTGGACCCCTGAACCTTGTTTTTAAAGACATTATCTGATAGAAAGTACAAGTACAGCTCATGTTGCCTGAGGTTGTCTTTGCATTGCAGAAGCAGAGCTCAGACCCCCGTGGGGCCAACGTTTAAGTCTGTCTTTTATATACAGTCTATGGCTGCCAAATATCATTGGTGTAACATTTTCATTTGTGAATCTGTAACTTTTATCTGTGAGATGACTGAAAATACAAAACTAAAGCTCAGAGTAACCAAAGGTTCACAGTAGCCTGTAACACATGGGAGAGATTCTCATATACAGTTTGTTAGTTTGTCTCTTTGCTGCCCTCAGGTATCACGTGTGCTCCCAGCTGTGGGTCTTTACAGTGATATAAAGAAAGAAAGAGGCACTCTTTATCTCTCTCTCACACACACACTCTCTCACACACACACACACACACACACACACACACACACACACACACACACACACCCCGCTGTGTGTGTCTCATCCAGTTCATCAGACCCTGAGAGCTGATCTGGTGTCAGCTCAGTTACAGTTTACAGGCGGATGCTGACAGACTGCTGATCGTGGATCTTCAAAAACATGCAACCACAGCAGTGTGTGTGTGTGTGTGTGTGTGTGTGTGTGTGTGTGTTCATTGTTTTAGTTTTCACAATCTTTTCCTCCTCATCATTCTCTCTCCACCAGCCAGCATTTCCCATCAAACATCTGTCTCCTTTACTACTTTCTCATCCATCTCTGTTATTGTGTGTGTGTGTGTAGGGCTGTGCGATATGACCAAAATCTCATATCCCGATATAAGACATTTATCGTCCCCACAATTTTACATTTTCTGTAAATTCTGACTCTCGGGCAGCTCGACTTGTGTGAAGTGTTTTCAGCTGGGTGTCGAGTGTTTTGACCGATGCATGAAGCTATACATTATATACATTTATACATTATATACATTTTATACATTTATACATTTTATACATTTATACATTATATACATTATATACATTTTATACATTTATACATTATATACATTTATACATTATATACATTTTATACATTTATACATTTTATACATTTATACATTATATACATTTTATACATTTATACATTATATACATTTTATACATTATATACATTATATACAATTTATACATTTATACATTATATACATTATATACATTTATACATTTTATACATTTATACATTATATACATTATATACATTTTATACATTATATACATTATATACAATTTATACATTTATACATTATATACATTATATACATTTATACATTATATACATTTTATACATTATATACATTATATACAATTTATACATTTATACATTATATACATTATATACATTTATACATTATATACATTTTATACATTTTATACATTATATACATTATATACATTTTATACATTATATACATTTTATACATTTATACATTATATACATTATATACATTTATACATTTATACATTATATACATTTATACATTATATACATTTTATACATTATATACATTTATACATTATATACATTTATACATTATATACATTTTATACATTATATACATTATATACATTTTATACATTATATACATTTATACATTATATACATTTATACATTTATACATTATATACATTTTATACATTTATACATTATATACATTTTATACATTATATACATTTCTAGACATACGATGAAATGGCCACCATTTGTTCTGTGAGTATTTATTACACGGCGTGCTGCGGGGGAAACGCCTCTTCTAAGGTTTATTTTCTAGCACCTGAGGCTCTTTTTATCTTCTCGTCCGTAAACACTCTACAGACTATTTCACGTGATTCACGCGATGGTTTACAGTCATTGTTGCTAACGACAACGCATAAAAACAGTCACTTGTCCGTCCGTAGTGTGGTTATATTAAATAAGAGAAAGAGAGAACTTTAAAAAAAATTCTACAGCGACCATCAAAACGATGAAAAAACATTGCCGTAAACAGTTTATTTTGCGACACCACGATCTTGGTTTCTGCATTTCAAATCCTGATGCTACAGTAACACTAGAGGTAACTGGACACTGTGGCGTGAGCAAACTGACTAACCTTGTGCAATGAACTTTTGTTCTTGTTGTCTTTGAATTGGTTGCATTGAGGACGGGGCCTAGGATGGAACCACTTGTGGTCAGTTGCTTTTATTCAAAGTACCTTTGATACCATTTCCTCCACAAATAGTGACAAAGTTGCTGCAGGACGACCAGAATACGAGCAGTCGGCAACCATTTGAGTTGTGCTCAACAAACGGCTTGCACTGATCAGCAGCGACTGAATCAAATTGATTGCATTATTTTTGGCAATCTGCCTGCTTTGTAACAGGAAGTGACCTCATCTGGATGACAGGCTGAAGTTATCAGCTCAGGCTAGCTAGCTTGATTAGCAATCTGCATCCATACACTGAATGTGGCAGAACAAGCTCTGAAGCATTTGTGGTTGTAACTGAGGCACAGTTCAGTGTGCTGCAGTATTAGCATAGCACTGTGTCAGTGATGATTAGCATTAAGTGTCATTCAGCCAAGCATCTCGTTTCTTCTCTTTGTCGTCCTTCCTCTCTGATATTTCTGTCACCACCTTCATCTCCTCAGCTGTCCATCTACCGCTCCCTCCTTACATCTTTCAGCTAAGGCTAAAGGTCTCCAGCCTCCTCTAATATCAAAGCCCGATCCTCATCATGAGCAAATGAGCAGAGAGAAGGAGGCGTGTACACGGAGAGGAGAGGGAGCGAGTCGGGCCAGCGTGGGGATCGCAGATGAAGAGATTGAAATGCAAATGAGCTAGCTGGCCGGCAGACGGGCGGGAGGCCATGCTTAGGGTTGCCAACCGTCCCTTAAAATACGGAATCGTCCCGTATTTCGAAACAAAAGTACACGTCCCGTATTGAGCTAATAAGGGACGCACTTTGTCCCGTAATACAGTGAGAATCAAAAGTAGTCTATAAATGTTAATGGAATTAACGCTTTGTTGGAAAACATAATTCCCAGCCCCTCTCCTGCTTTGTGACCAATGAGCTGACAGCACACTTACGAGTATGACAATTCAGATTACCGCTCATCTCATTGGTCGAGGAAAGGTCGCTTACGGAGAAAATACCGGAAGACAACAAATGACCACAACAAGAAGCATGGCCAACAGGGAAACAAACGCAGACACTGCGGTGCAAGTCTCGGACGACAGTACACCTAAAGCTGGGCAGACACTGTGCGATTTTTTCAGTCGCGTTATTCAGCTCCTGCTCAAACTGCACGATTGACTCGCAGGGGTTAGAAGTTGGTAGGTCACGATGTACTCTCTCACTATACCGCCCGATGCTCTGATGCGACCTGAGTGCTCACACTGTGCCTCCATAAAATGAAGGTTATAACAGAAAATCTGTCGCACTCTCTCTCTCCGTCTTACACTCACACAGACACACACACCACCACCATCAACTTTGCTAAATTGCTAATGAAAAACATTGATCGGGCAGCTGTGATTGAGCAGCAGTGTAAATCCAACTGTTTTTACGGTTGTTGTGGTCGTGATAATTTTGTGATGCCACATCGAAAAGGCTCGGATGAGCTTTCCAAAGTTCTCCAAGTTGTGCCTCCATCGCTTGTGTCCAGATCACACGCTGCACAGCCGTGCTGCTCCGTCTTTTTCACGGCGTTTACGTGTTTGCGCGCGAGCAGTGTGAGCGGCTCACGAGCGATTGATGATCGGGAGCTGGTCGTGAGGTGTTAATCGCTTCTCGTTACCCCACGTATACTACACGACGCACGATGAAGGCCAAAATCGGTCCGATCACTCAAAAATCGGCTCAAAATGGGCCTAAAACCGCACAGTGTGAGCCCAGCATTAGAGCAGCAATGTTTGTTCCCCTCAGAGAAAGGGAAGAATGGGAAAAGGAAAACACCTGGCTGGAAAAAGTTAATATGGGCATGTGCAGTGAATATCAGCGCTATGTGGCCAGAAGTGTGATAATATAATTTATTTTGTGTAATAAACAACTGTAAGGATAGATGATTACAACAAATAGATGACTAATACATAAAAGTAATACATAGATGAATAATGATGATGAGTTATGATGCGTAATCATGGGAACAAGCGGGTTTACAAACAGGAGCAGCTGATCAGCATTAGAAAAGCTGAAATAATACCTCAGCTGAAGCCAATTGTACTAAATGCACTAAATGTGCACTGTTACAAGAATGTTTTTCTTTCTATTGTTTTCTATTATTTTAAGTTAAGCAGGACAGAGTTCTTTTAAAGAAAGATTTACTTATATTCTCAAAAGTTAAGCATGACAGGCTTCTGTTTAAGAAGGAGACCTGTTTTACTGTGTTAATGTTGTCATTTTGAGCTAAAAATAAATGGCTAAATGATCATTTGTTTCACATGTGTTCATATCACAAAGAATACACATCTACTTAAATCAAATTCAAGTCAAATGGTTAAAAAAATAATTTCACACACAAAAAAAGAGCTAGAAAATTCACCACACTGGGAAGGGTGAAGACAATTGGGTCGCCCGGCCCTGGCCACGAGGTGTCCCTTATTTATTTTTCAGGGAGTTGGCAACCCTAGCCATGCTTGTTGTTTCATGACTATCAATCCGAAAAGCTGCATCAATTTGGAGAATTTACCTCTGAGAGAGCAACGCCTGAAAGAGAGTCACACCTGGGCTGCTAAGATGCTGATTGACAGACAGCAGGAAATGAATATTTATGATCAACTGGCACAAAAAAGACTTTATTTGATAATTTTTTTTTATTAAGGACATAATATTCTTCTGACAGATAGCAGAGCATTAAAAATAGAAAATGTTTGTTACTCATTAGGCATTAAATATTCTTCAGGGAAACTAAAGAAAAAATAACCTGTTCCAATGTTTTATCCATGCAAGACACAACTATGAAAATCTAAATGCAATATTATTTTTATACTAATATTTTCTACTAATAGGATTAAATGGTGAGGTGAGAATTGAATACAACACAAATATCTAATCGAAAATAAGACCCAGTGTAAATAAATCAATCTAAAGGTTAATGAGTGACGACCTGTGAAAAACATTATCTGAGTTCATCGCGGTTTTCGTAAATGAATAGAATAAAATATCTAATATTGTTTATTGAAGCTGTCTGCATAGTCGTCTGGTTTAGTCGTCTCTTTATCGAAGGATACACAACTTACCCGATATCCTCGTCAAAGTCAGCCACACCTGCACCTCTGCTGTTTTCAGTCTCCAAGTTTCCTTTGAAAACATCAGTTTGTGTCAAAGTGTTGCTGTCTGGATCCCAGGCAGTGACGGTGTGTTAGGAGCGCAACTGGGAAGGTCCCCGTCTTTTCCTGACCGGCCACATCAACACAATCCACACTCAACACCCACTCCACCTGCCAGTTTTGGCTTCCGGAGTCGACGTCTTTCCATGAAATTTATGTCAAAGAGTCGAGTCTCTGACACAGTGGAGGAGATCCAGCAGCCGCTCCGTTAACCAGACTTATTCCAGCATTCCAAGCATTGTAGGGAAGCTGGAATGAGCACAAAGCACGTCCTTTAAGACAGACGGCAGCCAAAATTTGATCAGGTTTCTGTTTTTCATTGGCAAACTCTTGTGTTCTCACCTCTTATATGAACCATCATATGAAGCTTGTAGAAAAATGTGCACAGTCGCTGCCTGCCTGGCAGTTCTGGCTCCCATTTTGAAACAGTGGAGGAGATCCAGCAGCCACTGCAGATATCAGACTTCCAAGAAGTGTCCCAAATGTTGGAGGAACTCTGGAGGAAGCACAGAGGGCTTCCTATCAGGAGGATGGCAGCCAAACTTTAAATGACACAGTCACTTATGTGAACCTCGCAAGAACGAGTCTGGCTTCTTCGCTCTGTGATGTTACAAAAAGCAGAAACATCAGCGTTGTTCACTTCAGAACTTTCAGTCCCTTTCTTGGAACGACCGCATCCATTTCTTTAAAAATGCCCTCCGGTTAAATTCAGTCGATAATTACAAGAAACCTTTTAACCAATCCAGGTAATGGATGCTGATACGCTGCGAGGAGGAAGCGCAGATCAGCGTAATGCATCTGTTTAACTGTTCTGATCAAACACCATCATATGAACCGCGATGGGGCTCCAATCGCAGCACTTACCAATAAAGCTGTAAAATAAAACGAACTAAACAAACTGAAACTCCATTAAGACCCCAAACTGACCCAGCACAGCGAAGACGCCCCGTCGGCCTCTGCACAAAGAAATGAATATCATGACTGCAGCGCAATGAGAGCAATAACACTTATGTCTCCACTGTAAGTTCAGCAAACGCAAGCTCACGTTCTCCGCTCGCAGCTTCCACACAGATTAATGGATGCATCCGCTGTGGGTCATCGGAGCGGTTTTACATATTTTATTCAACCTCTCTACATGCAGAGACTCTGAGGACTCCAATTAGTCTTAATAACATCAAATAGTGCCTTTGCATTCTTATTAAGAGTTTTCTCTGGTGTTCGGTTTCAGAGGTAGAGCAGAAAAGAAAGGTGAGAGGACAGAGACGGACTCACAGTGCAAGAAGAAAAAGTGAAGCATTACTGAAACTCGGGAGGTGAAGAAGACATTGATATGTGTTTATGCAGCAGACCAGTTTTAGTCAACTATACATCCAACCGTCCGTCCGTCTTTCGCTTATCCAGGGCCCCATCGCGGGGGAAGCAGCCTAAGCAGAGAACTACTCCAAAACATCTCATTGAAGAGATGTGAGCTGAAACAAAGGCCAGGCTGTCCCACAGGATGGCTCAGTGTGTTGGTGTGACATTGATTTAGCCATGACAAGTTTTCATAAACACTCTTATACAATGCTGGCATGGCAAAAAGCAAAGCACCTGGGTTCTTACATCAGGATGATGCAGACTGTCTATACTCGGGGTTCGATTTGAAATAGAAGCTTTGAGAGTTTATAGTTTGTTTATCACAGCAAACATCTTCCACGGCTGCCGGCGTCCAGATTTATCGTGGGTAGCATGTCGATCTGTTACACAACGATCATTCAACAAATCTTCAGCATAGCCAGAGAAATCTTTATGTTGTTATCTGTAAGCTTTCACTAATGCAGATCAGATACGTTTGCCATCACTTTGGCTCCGCCCAAAAATCTTTGTTCAGAAATATTAAAAATGTCTTTCACAGCCTTGAGCAGCCCGGTGTGCACCTCAGTAAAGACGATGCACCCCCGCATGAGGCCTGAGCGCTGTTACAGTCTGCTGTCAGTCTCCTTACAAACTGCATTTCTCATTTCATTCATTCCACAAAGAACTTTCTTCTTCCCCCAATTGAGCGTTTCACCACGAGCATGACAAATTTAAATTTATGCAATTCATATCCAATCTCTGCCTGCGCTAATCTCTGAGCTGGTCTGTGGCCCCTCTACTGTGTGCGCGCGTGCATGTTCGGCATGTTTGATGAGGTTCGGCTGACCGGGTCGGGTCTATCTCTGATTCACCTCGTACATCAGAGCTGGCTCGTGCAGCTGATGTCGATCCAGCAGCACAGATGAGAGGAATCCATGTCAACCTCATTACCTGAACCTCATGAATCCTCATGAATCTTTCATAAGAGCCGAGCTATTAGAGACTCGGAGACTCAAATGGCGTATGTGCACTTATTTATTCATGTCTATATGTCCATATTTACCTCTCGTTATCTCTAAAGCTCGTGTGCCTTATGGGCGGGCTTTCTGTCCAAATGCAGTCATGCAAAGTAGAGCTCACACCTCTAACAGGGATGTAAAAAATCCTCTCAAATTATGTTAATAATGGAAAATATTTAGATATCTGGGACCTCCATCTGGACCTGAATCTGCATTGAAATTCACATGTTTGCAGATAACAGCAGGATGCATGTGCTGCTGTTAGTTAATGAGCACGTAGCAATGAAATGCTCAGAAAATGTGAAAATTACATCATCACTTCTTCCAGCTGAAAACATCTGAGAGACAACACTGTTTCCTGAAACGCTATAGATGTTCTTTCTTCTGATATGAACAAAAAAACTTCATATCCAAAGTTTTTTTTTTTTAGCCCAGAGGTTCAAGCATTGATGTTCATCACACAAAGACTCAGAGCTTGATGCTTCTAAAGTCTGCATTAGTATTCAGTAAGGTGGAAGGAGGCCTGGGTTTGTGCCATTTATTGCTTTTATTTTTGCTTTGTTAGGTGCTTCGCTAGGTGCAAATGTGTCCCTTGCAGGCTTCCATATATGACGCCCTTTGACTCAGAGGAGCGTGTTTAAATGACCTCCTCAACGTGTCTTGAAGTTGTCCAGAGGCCTGGTAATGAACTAATCTTCTGATTCAGGTGTGCTGACCCAGGGTGAGATCTAAAACCTGCAGGCCCTCGAAGCCTGGAGTTCCCCACCCCTGGTGTAGACATCCTCTTGTCTTCTTCACCACATCCCTTATAATGCTTTTAAATTCTGCAGCAGATATATGCATGCTTACGTTGGGATATTCCTGCAAATTATTCCATATTCAGGGAGTGTAGTAATAAAATGCTGATTCCCAGATTTGTCAAAGACCCCGAGCATATCAAACAAACCATTTGGAAGAGTGTAGCTGGCAGCTGTTGGTGCTGAGGCAGAGAAAGCTACGGAGCTAAACTGGATGAAAGTTGGCCCAGTATTGGCTTAAAGATAAAAATATACCAGCGCTGTTTTCTTTGAGGAGTCGGTGACGGCCAGTCTACCAAGTGATCCGTCAAGAATGCAGATTTGCATTCGTAATAAAACAGAGACATGCGGTCCACTCAATCAAGACCAGAGTGTGCAGTGTGCCAAACAGCATGATCGCTATCAGTCACAGGCAGAAAAGGAGCTTCAACATGTTGTTTTTCCACTGAATTCAACTGTCACACGTGTAACCAGCACATCATCACACAGATCAGGGAAGCCTGGAGCCGAGCGTTCGCGCTGCCTCCATCTTGGTATCTTAAAATAGTTTGGACTGTGAAACTGAGGAAGTGTGCACGCTAATTGTGTGATGACTTGTGATTGACATTAGCCAATGAATATAATAATAATGCTCCGTTTTCAATGTAACGAGGGCCATAATTTGCTAAATTAACATCATCTCTGTTTAATAAGACTTAAAACTAGTCACTGAGTACTTTGGCATTGTTCACTTTTCAGAGGCGCGTCTGCCTTTTTATGTCTTTTATAACAAACAGCAAATTATTCTGCTGCTTGACATCTGACAGATTTGAACATTTTATTAAAGGTCAAATCTTTACAGTTCGAACAGCACAAAGTGTTTAGTGAGACCACAGCAGCAAGCAGAGTCACAAAGCTAAAGGGAGTGCATGGTTTTCACTACAAGTCCAACGAACAGCATCGCTCTAGTCTTCTGTCGGTATTGTTAAAAAAAAGGAGTGAAAACGAGAGGTTAAAAAATGCTCAACTCAACACACGATACAAGTGTTGTTGAATTCCACAGGACAACGTTTCTGTCATACAGCAAATAACCTGTATGACAGGTATGACAAAAAACTTCTTTGGTTTTCTGAAGCCTTCCATCCATCCATCCATCCATCCATCCATCCATCCATCCATTTATCCTTACACCCATCCATCCATCCATCCATCCATCCATCCATCCATTTATCCTTACACCCATCCATCCATCCATCCATCCATCCATCCATCCATCCATCCATCCATCCATTTATCCTTACACCCATCCATCCATCCGTCCATCCGTCCTCCTCTTCCTCTCACAGTCCAGATTCACACATTTAAATCCTGGTGAACATATTTCCCTGTTTTTCTCCAGACAGCATGAAATATTCTCTAGCTGCTGACAGCAATGATAAAGCTTCCTAAATACCAATCAGCTCCGTCCTTTTATTCCTCCCAGAAAAATCTATTTACTCACTCCAACCAAAACGTTTCTTTCAAAACTTTTCCTAACTTTTCCAAAACTATGTCACAAGCTGCCCTGATTGGTCGATTAAAGGGGACGCGGGGCGGGACGGGCAGACTTTCTTCTTCGCCGTCGTCTCTGCAACAGCGAGATGTCAGCACTGCGCATCAGTCGCCCTCATCAGTATTTATGAATGCAATCCTGATGCGGCATTCAAAGTGCCATCTACACAGCACTTAGCCACAGCATCATTATACAGAACTGGTCCCTCGCCACGCTCCCCTGTATTAAAACAGTCGATAATAAAAGAGAAGTTATCAGCTATTACCCTAAGTGACTCAAATGGCATTTCAAGTGGGAGGCATATAGTCCGCCATGCTCCCCGACTCCACCACAAACTAATAGATGATGAAATTAAACAGACAAAATGAAGGAGGGAAAGTAGTATGAAGGTGTTGCAATGTTTTTAATGTTTGATTAGAAAGTTTCTCGCCTCATAATTTATCTCTTCGTGTCTTTATATCTTTCTTTTTGTTAGTGCTGGTGAGACTGCCGTGACTCCGCCTTCACCCTTTCTTTTTTTCTCTGTAGTTTCTTCTCTGCTTCATCAAAGCCTTGACTCGTTCCTCATCTTTCCCACAATGCTGGTAGCTCATGAGCTATTCATCAAACAAATACATTCACGGTCGCCGAATGTGGCTCAGCATCAGGGACGGATATTTGTCAGGTCACAAGTTTTCATTTCATCATTCCCTTCAAAAGAAATTCCTCTGAGTATACAGTACTGTGCACAAAAGCCAGACCTAATGTCTTTATATTTTGCTTCCAAGCAGTCAGATGTGCTTGTAATTTTTAAACAGTGGTCTCCAGGCTCTCTGAAGGTCTTTGAAAATGTTTCTTTGGGCATTGGCTGCTTTTTCGCACACTGGCTCTGCCGTCCTCATGCCTGAATACTTTTGGATCATTTAGCATCGACCTGTGAATCATTCAGAAATGAAAAAACTCCGGGATGAACCGGTGTTTTGTTTACACAGAGCAGACAACATAGCAAAGAAGCAATTTTAAAGGATATCTTTACCCACTTTGTAACTGTCATAAAAGGGCGAAATTTGTTGCAGTGTCATTTGTATAATGCATCAAAATGTCAAAGATAACAGTTTGAAAGGAATAAACAGTGTTTTTGCTTCAACAAGGTGATTCAGCTGTTCAGCTATAAAAGACAAAAACTAGACAAAACCTGGCGTACCATGGTGCCATTAAAAACTGACAAAACTGACAAACAGAGGACAAAAAAAGAAGTGGCAGGTCTAAAACACGACACCCAGCTGACAGATAGTCTCTGGGTGTTGTGTTCCAGCCTGTGCTGCTGGGATTTGGCCAAATTTGGTAGAATTATGAACACAAAAAGTATCCTGTCAGGTTATGGTCCACTAAGCTTCTGATCGGCAGTGGGTTCATTTTTCAGCATGACAAGTTTGCAAAACAGTAAAACCAAACCTGGATATCAGTCATGGATCGGCCTCCCCAGAGCACAGACCTCAACGTTACTGAAGCACTGTGGGATCATCCTGACAGAGACCAGTGTCCTTCCAAAAGCCTGGAGAACTATTTCTAAAGACGACTTAAAGACAGCTGACTCACAGAGTTCAGACTGAGCTGCTCACACCAAATATTCACTTTCAACCTCGTTCAAATTATACAAACGCCATTTTTACTGTATATACTGCACTTCCATTTAAATTTGCATGTTTTAATACATCAGTACATCTTATTTCCTATTATCAAAATATAAGGAAATGACATCATTTTGATACAGCATTGTGGAATCCTTATGTACATAAGTACATAAATGTACAGAGGTGATATACACAGCTGATGAGTGGGGACATTTCAAGCCCAAACTCAACCTTTCAGGGCAGAAAAGCAGCACACACACCAGTGAAACTGTCCACTGAGTTCATTTTAAATGAGTCTCTAATGTTAGGCTCAATCATTGTTTCATGCATGACGCTTTGCCTTCGTTGCACTAAAACAAATTATGGCATCAAACTGTTGACTTGACCCGTAGTCTGAGAAATGTACTTGCTGTGACAGCATCTGAGTGTTAAAGCTCTGACAGCGAGAATAAATAAAGATGGCAGAATAATTTTATTTAGATCATTAGTCAAGGTACAGACAAGGAGAAAACACACACACACACATGCGTACACACTCCCACAGCGCTGGAGAAACACAAGAACAAACAGCAGCCCGAGGAGGAGCCGAGCTGGTGGGTGAAAAATGAGCCTGTGAAGAGAAGGCGAGAGTCAGAGATGGAAGTCTCTTGCTGTAATAGCTGGCCTGTGTTTCCCCGGGGTGTGTGTGTGTGTTTGCAGCTTGTGTTTTTGTATATGTGAGTGTGTGTGTCCTCGGCAGCCTCAGTCTTATCGTGTCCGTCCAGCTGGTCTGCGGGGCCTGGGAGCCCAACGCTGCCCAGGGAGCAGAGGACAGAGGTGGGCAGATCTGGAGGACAGAGCTGAAGACAGAAGCAGCTTTCACACGGGACGCGATAAGACGAACCCTGCCCTCTGCTGCATCGCTCTTAACCCTGTGCACTGCACATAAAAATGTCCTGTTTCGCAGCACGACACTGCAAAAACAGTCATAGTTTTTTGTTTTTTTAGCCAGCTTTCTTTTGATTGGCTGACTCTCTCATACAGATGAATGGGCGGGTCATCTTTGCCTGACGTCAGTATATAAGGATTTCCCCTCCCTGTGACTTCAGACAGAGTTTAGAGCAGACAAAACAGAGTCTGAAGCCTTTTGTACATATTAGTTCAAATGATTTATATCATTTTTCTACATCTGTTTCTCAGAAGAACAAAAACTGAACCTTACAGGTGCTCGTAAACATCCTGAGTAGGGATGGGTACCGGTGTCCGGTGCCATGATGGCACCGGTTCTGACATAAACGGTAGTAACCAGACCAAAAAGCAGCGCACATTTCGGTGCTTTATTTCGGTGCTTTTTTTTCCTGAGCTGTGATACACTTTAGATTCTAGCCAATCATTTTACGTTTCCGAGGATAGTAGGCGGGTCCAGGTACGTATGTACTTTTAGAGCAGAGCTACAGACTAAAAATGCCCAAAATATGCAAACTCAGCAGCCTGCAACAAGTGCTTTAAGCTGATACATAGCGTTTTTTTTAAAAGCCGAGAAATGCGCCGTATTTGATAGCTTGCTGCGAGACCTCACACCAAGCACATCTACTGCGGGTGTGGTGCCTGTTATCTGACGCGGAGTTAGCAACATCCCCCAAAAACCCGAAGAGGAGAGTCCTGGCCCCTAGCCCTGCCAGTGTAGCAGAAATGATGAGGATGATGATGCAGCAGCAGCCGTTCATCTCTGCGTGAGGAGCTTAATGTTGTTCGTGTGTAATTTACGTTGAGTAGGCTAACCACGTTATTACATTAATGCATGTAAGGTGAACTAGCAAACATCATCATAGCTACATGCGGCTGTCTTCTTGTTTGATGGCAGATACTCCCTTCACCCTGGCCAAAAAGGCTAAAATGACCAAAGAAAAAGTGGAAAACAGTTAAACATGAGAGGTTTTGGACAAAGTTTGTGTTTTTTCCATTGTTTAAGCACTGCTTCCAGCCAAGAGTGATACCATATATGCCCCATAGCTGCAGAAAAGGCTAACATTGTTATCTTTTTACAAAAAACAGCTGAACATGAGAGGTTTTTGGACCAATTTTGTGTTCTCCATTCTTTGAGCACCGGTTTGAGCACCGTTTAAACACCTGAGAGGCCGGGTACGCTGTTCAGCAGCTTCCTCAGTCTTGTTTTTTTCAACCAGCTACTTTAATTGCAAAACTTAAACCCATCATTAATAAAATAAAAAAATGAGCCAAAAAATCTCTGTCCTGCTTCTTTCATATTAATGATGTCACAGCTTGTATTTATTCATGCAGACTGTTTTGGTTCTGGAGCCCTTTGTCAGCTTTAAAAACAGCCCAGCCCCTGTCAGCCGAGCTTTTGGAGATTCTAATTGAGTTTTGGCTCAGGAACAAAAAGCAATATTTTCTGAAGAAAATCGAGAGCTGAAAAAAAAGGTGGGGGGGGAGTGGGTGTGTGACATTTTGCTTTCCTCTCTCCTGTTTTGGCCGTCGCTCCCTCGTTCGCTCTGCCTTTGCTGCGATGGGAAGGACAGAAATAAGCCTCCCCTCCAGGTTGGCGTCTCTCCACGCTTTCCTTCCTCCTCTTGCTTTCCTTCTGTTTTTCTTCTTTGCTTCGCCCTACCCGTCGGTTATTTCCCCTCGGAGTCCAGTGGCTGTTTCCGTCGTATCACGGAGCCAGCTCGAGAGAACGAGCGGTCGTGATGAAGCTGCTCAGGTACCCGGGGCCTCAATGAAATCGCTGCAGCGCAGAGACGATTAAATATTTCTCTCTTAATGGAAGAATTGGCCTTGAAGTTGTTTGTAGGGATTTTTATTCTACATTTGTTTTATTTATTTTTCTTTGGAGAATCAGACTTGAAAGTAATTTCTGCTCATTTATGTTTCCCTCTTATGGTCTCTGAGAGACTGAGGTGATATTTTTACTGCGATGTGGGTCGTTCTGTTAATGACTGAGCTCTCGTGCTTCTGACTTGATCCATGCTGTTATAGTTTAGGATATCAGCTTTAGTCACTGACAGAGCAATTCTTCCATTAATGGTTTTCCTGTGGAAAAATAAGTGCGCCCTCGGCTTCGGAGGCCGTGCTGCATTCTGCGATAAAAATGTGATAACTATCAAACGATAACAGCGGAGCAATAAAGGTCATTTTTTACCATTCCACCATGACCAATTACCATTCCTCCAGTTTGAGCTTTTCCTCTGTGAGTAGCAGAGATCCATCTATGGTCCAGCTTCAGACAGATTAACTTTTAATATGATCAAACCTCAATAATAAGCGAGTACACGCTGCCCCCAAACCAAACCATTCCCAGCACCAGGCTTCTCCCAACAGCCGTCTCTGATCTGCTCCTCTTACTGTGGACAGGCAACTCCATCTTTGATTCGTGTTTCCAGAACAGACTGCCAAACACCGTTTTGGACAACCACTCTTTGGTGGCTTTTCCCAACAATTAAAACCGTTACCTGCAGGTTCTGTGGAGACATTTTGGCATCCTTGCAGACTCGCTTTCACATCAAGCGGTCCGTCTTTGGTCTGCCGAAGCTGGCAGCTGTTTGATCTCTGTAACACTTGTAGATGATGATCTTCACAGTGGGATGATTGATTTTCAAACCATCGGAGGTCTTTTATAAATCGTTTCCAAGAATCACTTCTTCCTCTTGTGTAATATTTAAATATGAGACATTTACTTGGCCCAACAGCGAACTCTGCTCTGACTCTTGGAGTCATTAATCACTATCAGCCTCAGACGCTTGTGTGTCTTTGCACTTGCTACTTGAGAAGTTTTCAGCACTTTGACTAATCCAGTACAACGTGTGTCACTGTTCTGTTCTGGAGAAGAGAAGGATGAGCATGCATGAAGCTGTCGAGCTCTGACGTTCAGGGGCGACTCGGAGAAGAGCGCTCTTGCACATCGAAAGAAACCAGCTGAGGAGGTTCAGACATCTGGTCAGAGTGGCTCCTGAACACCTGCTAGGTGAGGTCTCTGGGTAGGTGTACAACTGGGTGGCCTGGGTGAGGAAGTCCTGGGCGTCTTTGGAGGACTTTCTGTCCAGACCTGGAAAAATGGCAGAATATGGATGGATGAACCCTAACCGTAGATGAGGAGTCCTGAGTGATGGATGCAAAGATGTTAGAGGCAGTAATTTGTACAGATAATGAGCTGCTTTTCATTAGAACAAAACTGTCTGCCATTTAAACTATTCCATTTCACTAAAGTGTGTGTGTGTGTGTGTGTGTGTGTGTGTGTGTGTGTGTGTGTGTGTGTGTGTGTGTGTGTGTGTGTGTGTGTGTGTGTGTGTGTGTGTGTGTGGGTGTGTGTGGGTGGGGGGGAACACTGATCGCTGTGGAGTGGATCATCATTCAGCAGATACAGCACAGACACACTACACACCATCCCTCAATGCCAGGAGCCACTGCCAGCCTTCCAAATGTTTATGAGCGTGCTTGACGAGGGTGCTCGATGTGCTGTCGGATTTTCAGTGTGTGTGTGTCAAAGCGTCCATGTGTTGCTTATGTTGTTGCGTTCTTCGACAGGCTACAAATGACAAAGCTCAGATTTGCTGTTTTCTCGCAGACACAGTTAACTTCAGAGAGCAACTTGAAGACAGAAAAAAGGAGTTTGACAAGTTTTAGAAGGAAACTTCTCCTTCTTCCACTGCAGAAAATAGACTGTTTAACATATTTGGTAAACTGTGTGTGTGTGTGTGTGTGTGTGTGTGTGTGTGTGTGTGTGTGTGTGTGTGTGTGTGTGTGTGTGGCACCAAGCAAGGAAAAAAGGAAGTAATACTGGCTGTCAGTGTGAGCAATAAAGTGTCATTTTTCTATACTGTTGTGAACATAAAGAGGTGAAATCACAAGTGTCAGACTTTCAATTTCCTGATTTAATTTTTCTCATATTTGACATTTTAATCAGTTTGTTGTCAGCTGCAGACTGACACATACTGCTACTACAAGTGTCTGTCTTCGCTGCTTATCTTAAGACGTCCTCGTGTTGACACTTTGGAAATATCAAACTCTTAAAAGAAAGATTTTGATAAGCAAGCAGCTTTTAGCCTGGTGCTGTAAAGCCACTCATACTGCAGCACGAGCTCTCTGTTTTTTAAGAGTGAAGTCTGGCTTGTATAGACACTGTCTCATCTCTGCGATTACTTTCATCTTTCTATTTTTCTATAATCAGGCCGCCTCTTATCTTAATGGCATGTCTCAGGCCTTTTGATAAAGCATATAGTTAGGGCGAGATCAGGTGACCCTGACTCCTCCCTTAGTTACGTGCCATAGGTGTAGGCTGCTGGGGGATTCCCATGAGTCTTTCTTCTTCTCTCTCCTTTTTTCACACACTGTTTCCTCCCCTCACTCCCCCTCCCTGGTTCTGCTGGATGTTTCTTCCTGTTAAAACTGAGTTTTTCCTTCCCACTGTTGCCAGTGCTTGCTCCTATGCTTGTTGGGATGTGTTGTTGTAGAGTCTTTAGCTCACACTGTAAAGCCCCATCACTGGGAATGTTGTTGTGATTTGCTGCTTTATGGCGAGAACTCCGTTAAACATATTATTTCTGTACTTATGTTGCTCCTTTCAAGTACAGCCAAGCAATAAATGTGACTTTAATTACTGTTATGAATTTCACTTCTAATCTTTATCAAAACAAGATAAGAAGTCAGGATAAAACAAATACTTTTTCACTAATTACTTCTGGAGAGTGTTTGGTCAGCCAGGACGAACAAGAAGAGGTAAAAGGTCACATAAGGTTTCAGCTGGTGAGTCTAACAGCAGCTGTCGGTGTCCCCGGGGTCTCACCCTGCCCGTTTAAGGTGATGTGCAGCCTTAGCAGTGGTCAGCTGTTGGGTCTGCTCATCCTCCAGGCAGGCCTGCACAGTCTGCTCACACCTACACTTGAACTTCTTTTGTCTGTGGCGGAGGCTGCAGTGTGGCTGTGGGTCGCTGTCAGGAAACGGGCTTTATGGCCAGAAATCGCTCCTAGTTTCTCCTACAACAGTAAATGTACGCTCTGGCTGAGGCTCGGGGTTCTTCGTCAGCACGGCTTTCTACTGTGTCTGACTGATTGTTGGTGAGCTTAACGTCCCCTAACAAAGGGGACATTTTTCACCACAACCAACCTCTTTGACATACATGTAGATGTTTAACACCTTTAAAGACCCCATAAAATGCCTGCTTGAACTTTATGGAAGGAAGGAAGTGCATCATCAGTGATGACCTCATGCTGCAGCCAAACGTGCTGCCATCACATTAAATCTAAAAGCCTTTGCTTTTATACCTGATGGCTTCAGGCTGATGCTGATGTCTTGACGTTGTCTGTGGTTTGTGCGAGAATGAGGACAGTTTATGGATTCAACCTCTGCAAAGCTTAAATCCCAGACGTGCCCCTCCCGCTCTCGATGTTGAAAATCAGACTCCACACTTTTCGACTGAAGTTTTCTCACCACACTCTGCATGGCTGAACAGACCTGATTACCTTTTCACTGCAGTCGTTTTAGCCGTTATCTCTTCCGCCTCAGCTGTGTGTGGCCGTGTGTGTGCTTGCGCGGTGCACTATGCAGAGATGTGCCCCGCAGTGTACAAATGTCCTACAGCTCTCCGCCCTGCCGATGGCGGCCGGCCAGGCCTGAGTGCGAGGGAGAGGGAGAGGGACTGAGGGCGAGTGAGGTAACGCTGAGTTTAACGTGAGCTTTCGGGCCCTTCCCAGTAACAAAAAGGTGCTTATGTTTTAGCCAATTGGTTCCAGTGGAGCCAGGAGACAGGTTCCCTTTTTTTCTATTCAACAAATAAACGACTGAAATAATTTTGAGTAAAGCCAATTGGTGTTACTTTTTCATGCTTGGAGGGTTCTGCTGTTGGAACGCAAACTGGGCCGACCGGGGCGAGAGCCAAACGATAGCGGCAGGAGTCTTGGACACACTCCAAGGAGAAAAAGTAAACTTTTCCCTCGCATATGCACAAACACGACTCCTTTCTTCTTTCTGATTTCAGCGGAAAATCTGCCAACAATCAATTCTTAATCCATCAGAACTCTACTGACAATAACAACTTTCAGGTAAATCCCACTTTGGTGAGTTCAGAGTATGTTTTTGGTTTCGACTCGGATACGGTGAAGATATGAAAGATGTGGGACGGAGAGCGTGATCAAAGCTGGCTGAATGATTGAAACCTGCTGAAAAAGTCAACATCGCTGAGACTTCACTGAAGTAGACAGTTAACTAATTAGCTGATTAGTTGATTTTTTTTTTTACTATTCAAAAAGGAGAACATCATTAGTTCCAAGTTTCCAGATTTAAGGGTTTAATTTGTTTGTTTTGTTTTTATTCTTCGGTTTGTGGATTTTTGGAAATAAAACTGAAATATCACCATGAGCTCAGGACAGGTATTTATGTTTTCTGCGTTTCTTCTGCTGTATGTAGTCACATTATCCCTGACTGCCACTGCTACCGTTCCCACATTGGGATACTGCTGGCTTCTGTGTGGCTTCTGTGTTGATTTTACCGCCCCGAGCAGCTTCATCTGGTCACAGGTGTGTCACAGATCCTCACACTGAGTTTAACATTAAGCCTAGTGCTTCTCCATTATGTTCAGCCACAAACAAGAGAGCCTCATCCTGCTGAAAGAAAATAATATGCTTGTAGCGAAGCCCCCCGAACGAAGGATGACACTTTACTGATGAAGTTTTAAAGGTTTAGTGGTAGTTACCATCAAACCATCAATAAATATGGTCCTTGTCTATGTCATGAACACCTTGTTCCTCTATCGATCTAAAGGCTGCTGATGACTAAATAAATCTCCATGGGCTCCATTAAACCATCCCCCTTCAAACTCCCACGATTGCCGCTAAAACTGCGCCGACAACAGTTTCGCAGGAAATCGTTCCTTCAAAATATTAGTTTCAAAACTCAAACAGGAAGCTGATAGTAGATAATGGCGATGAGCCCCAAAATAAGGTGCAGGGAGCTAAATAAAAGTTTGTAGGGTTATTTACAATATTAATTATTATCTGTGTCGAAGACCTGACGGGTGTATTACAAGTGTAACTGGAAGCTGGGAACACAAAGTGGAAATGTTAGCTAGCTCCAGCTCCTTTACTTGACCGGTATGAAAATTGTGGAGGTAGACGGGTCTGCAGATGAAGCAGTGATGGATGCTTTGAACCCAACACATTCACCTGAAAAAGATCGTTTATGTTATGAAACCTGAGTGCGTGCAGGGTAAATATGGTTGCTGTATATGGATTGTATCAGCGCTCTGTAAAAACTGTTGTGCTTTTTAGTTCTGGTCATCGTGTTGGTGGTTTTCCTCTCATGTTTAGTTAAGTTCGAGCGAAAGGCATTTTGTTTTCAGCTTATTTACTTTGGTCGTGTTTATTTGCTCGCATGGTTCGGTCTCGCTGGCGGGGAGTTTCACAGTCCCCGACTTCCTTTGGGAGTTTTAGGCCTTGCAGGTTTTAGGAAGTCTGTTTGTGTGCAGCATAAATTTGGTTTCAGTGATACCATTAATCTTTGTGTGCTTGTGTTTAAATTTATTATTGTTAATGCATGCAATAATTAGTCCTGTGGGATTTCATTTTCTTCTGCTGTGGGTCCTGAAGCATATTCTTTGCCTCTCGCCTGTGATTTCGCCTGTTGCACTCATTGTCCCCATGTAGAAACAACTTCTTTTAAATGCTCAGTTTTATAACTGCTGTAAGGTACAGACACACGCATGTATATTGGGGTTTTGTGTGAAAGCTGCAGCTCTGCTGCTTAAATAGTTGATGGAGTTTGGACTGAAGTCTGTTTGGGTCTTTGGGGATGCTCAATTTGTTCAACACCAAAATAAACTGCGAAATCTAAAAGTGCAAAGCGAGAAATCCAGAAGGAGGCCTGTGACTTGTATGCAATGCCGGCGCCCTCCACAGCTTTGAATAACTCCCGCTTCATCCCCGCAGCTAATTTTACCAATCACTCATACCATTAGGATTGATTGAGCTTATCTGGATGCCTAATTACCGAGTGATCCGGGCAGTCCACGGGGTGCGGAGAGAGCGCAGGAGGGGGAGAGCTAATTTTCAAAATGACACGCATATAGATAATTTGAAGTTTCCAGTTTTCACCTTTGTTCTAATTGCAGCCTAATTAGACAGCAAATTAATGTCTAAAATTACAAGCAGCTGAACCAACAGCGAAATCTTTGCTGAGAGAAATAAACCGATGCTTATATAAGGAGAAACACTGCTTCTTGTAATTTGAGTTTCTGTACAGCAAGTCCTAATTGAATGTTGGCTCTGCGTACTTTGTTCTCACACTCTGCAGAAAACCCATTTTGGGGGAAAATATAATTACTTCAAGTTGTTGAGTGTCCATAAAACTCTGTGTGTTTTATGACTTTTCTGGAAGCGTAAAAAGAATCGAAGAGTTACCTGTGATGTGAAAACGTTTAACTCGTCTGTGCGCTTTAAATAAAAGCGAGTGGTGAGCACAGACCTCACGCTTGCAGGTCCAAAGATGAAGCTTGGAGCTGGACTGCATCTCTATTTCTAAAGCCGGCACTAATAAATAATTGATATGGGTCAAGAAGAGAAGGTTAAATTCACAAGCTGCATATTTACCTGCATGTGGAATGAAATAAAAATGGACACATTTCTTGGCAGGCTCTTAAAACTCAACAGCGACAATAAAAAACCTTTAAAACTGTTTAAAACTGACTTTATCCACATGACATCAGCATCACTATAAACAGCAACATTAGACAAACATCAATCAGTCAATAATTATAACCTCCTATCATAGTTTCACAGGGGGACATTTACTTTAGCTCTTTAAAACATCACATTTCACCTTGTGTAGTGTTTAGCTGGATACATACACAGGATTATAATGTTTACTCTTATGTAAAGGTCACCTGATCCATTCTTGTAAAGGCTCAGGTGACTGTGAACCAGCTGCTATAGGCTCAGGCTGCTGCTGCTCTTCACTCGTCACGTGTGGTTACGTCCCTGCAGTGTGCCGTTCAGCTTTGGTCCTCTCTCTGCCTGAAGCTGGAAGTCAATCGCTCATCGCTTGCAGAGATCCCAAGATTTGGTTGCCTAGGTAACCCTCTAATATATTTAATACCAGTTCATTAACCCAATTCTTCACAGTTTAGTCGCTGTGAGAAGATTATAACAGGTATCGTCCACTTCCTGTTGTCAGCTCCTATTTTGAAAGGTCATAAACTTTCTAGTCTCTGGTCGTCACTTCCTGTGTGTACGTAGGATAAGTCTGTGTTTTGCCTCTTTTTCATCTCTTTCCTCTCACCTCCAACTGGTTGTGGCAGATGGCTGCCCCTTGTTTCTTCCTGTCTTCCTTTCTTCCTCTTGGTCGTCTGATTGCTGGGCTTCCTTTCTAATATTCTATAGTCTTTACATATAAAACATCTTGAGGTGACTGTTGCTGTGATCTGGTGCTATATAAATTAACCTGAATTGAGAAGAAGACCTTTGACAAGTCCAACAGAGAAATGTATCAGGTGCTTGTCTGTGGTCCCACCTTCATCAAACTTTCTAAATAATCAACTTGTTGTTTCAGCAAAGATGATAAACGCAGCTCTGAATAGAACCACAGGAGAGGTTGTTACCTGGATGACACAAAAGCCTCAGCCTGCAAAAGGGTGCATTATGGGATGGAATTGGGTCTGTTTATTTTAGGATCCTTTGTTTGTCTCGAATGGTGTTGCCATCTACAGGACCTCACAACAACATGGAGGTCTGAAGTGATGGCTCTTCTCTTTGGATGGATGTGCTATAGGCTTCATTACATTCCATTAGCATCTGACAGTTGTTTGTGTGTGTGGTGAAACTGTGTCTGTCTTGGTGTAGTGTGTGTGTGTGTTTCCTGCCATCAGAGGTATTTCTGTGTATCTTTGTGTGTGTGTTAGATTATCTCAGGCCTGAAATTGGTATGTTGAAGGTTGACAGCTTTCTGATGTAACCTCTGTGTGATGGAGGGTCACTAAGAGGTCTGGGGATAAAGATTGTCAACCAGGATTAGAGAGCGTGTGTGTGTGTGTGTGTGTGTGTGTGTGTGTGTGTGTGTGTGTGTGTGTGTGTGTTTGTATTTATCAGACTGGCTGCCGTCTGGCTTTGGCACTCGTGCTCAGTGTCCTTCTCTTCTGCTTGTTCCTCTCTGTCTTTAAATCAAATCATTTATAGAATTCTATTAACGAGAACTATAAATGCTGTTTTACAGTAAAGAATCAAGACAAAGTCTGCTTTACGGTGTCCCTACTCAATTAAAATTTATGCCATGATTGTTACCTTCGAAACACCCAAAAGAAAAGTGTTTAACAGAAAAAATGTCAAAGTGTCGACCTCACTTTGATCAAATTATATTTTCTGTTTTTTGGCTAAATTAAAGCTCACCCCTACCCTTGATGGGTCACCACTGACCACTGTTAGACTGTTCATTACACAGTCCTTTGAGGGGAAACAGTAGTTTTGTGATCTTCTTACCTTTGGTTGCTTTGAAAACAGGAGCGGAGTCTGCAACTACTCGCAGTCAGCTGCTGCCTAATAAAGAGACATCCATAGTAGTTGCTGGCAGTCCAACCAGAAAAACATAGATGTCCACAGATTAAACTGTGATTCTTCTTCGTCTTCTTCTTGTCTTTAGCGGGCGACCAGCGGCGGTGGTCTGCCGCGCAACCAGTACGCTGCTGTAAGTGCTGCAGGTTCTCTTGGTTGACCAACGATTATCTTCCACGCTTTTCGATCTAAGGCGATGGTTCTTGCCTGCTCGAGGTCAAGTCGAAGGGCCTTCAAATCATCCTGGATTTGTTTCATCCATGTCTTCTTTGGTGCACCCTCCAATCGGTGGGGCGGGTCAACCAGACTAGGCCATGGGGGTAGCGGCTCGGGTCCATTCGACAAATGTGGCCAAACCAACGGAGTCGGCGGCGCTGGATTAGGTCGCCGATCGTCAGTTGGCTGCCGCAGCTGGTGAGGATGGTGTCATTTGAATGACGGTCGCGAAGGGAAACGCCGAGAACGCATCTAAGGCAACGCATTTGGAAAACTTCGAGCTTGCTCAGGTCGTGTTTGAGCATTGTCCATGTCTCCGCGCCGTAAAGTAGAATGGGGAGGATCAGGGTTCGGTAAAGGCGGATCTTTGTCGCCAATGAGATGTTGTTCTACTTCCAGACCTGCAAAATGACACAGGTGTTTGCTTTTATGTAACCAGAATAGATCCAGTTTGCAACCAGCTGAGTTGCAGATGACTTGTGCTCATTGGTCCAGAATGACTCTGACTGATTGTAGTATGCTGGTAATCTGATTACCATCCCTTGCTGTGGGTGCTACACACTCGACCTCTGCTGACCAGTTGGTTGGTGCAACTTGCAATCAGTAATTTAATGTTTTTGTAAAAAGAAAAATCAATGCAATCAGGTTGCAATCCTGTTTTTACTGAAGGGCAACTGAGGCCTTAGGTGTAAGGTCAGGGTGCACACGAAATTATGGCTAATCACCAACCTACTGACTTACCCTGACTATTGAGGTGATATCCACTGAACAATTTCAAGCTGTTGGGTTTTGATGAAATCAATATACATGTGCTATATTGTGAAAGTGGTTTTAAAACTGCCCTGCTTCTTCTTCTTCGCTACTGGAAAGAACTATTTTTTATAAAAATTGAATGCATTATTATTTTTTACGTAATCAACCCACACTGCCACATGACCTTATATTTCAAAGGGAATATAATTATACTTAAAATTTACAAATGTGTCAGTCAGTTAATGATTTCAGCTAAATTCAAAGCATTAAACAGCTGTTGTTTCATGCACGATGAAGTTTTGAGTCTTAGGTTGACATTCTAACTCTAGTTAGTGTAAAAGACTAGAGGACCCAAACTGGAACCCTGAGGGACGCCTCAGGATTCCAGTGTGGATGAAGTGGGCGGGGAAAAAAACACTCATATGAATCCAATTTTTCTGAGCAGCAGGGAGCAGTGGCGAGTTATGAGTTTCAGATCATTACCTGTGGACTGAAAACCACCCAGCCTGCAGCTGCAAAGACATGTTTTAAAAGTAATGGACGTGTGATTCGTACAACGAACTTTTTCATGTGGCTTTTAGGCAGACTGACCTCTGACAGTTACACGTTTCATTTTTGATATTTTTAATGATATTCAGAATATGATGTGTTGTCACGGCAATGTAGAATAAAAACAATGAGCTCGTCGTCAGGCTCAGTTTTTCTCTATTTTCCTCTACAAACAGCACGGCTGATTATTCTTTCCATTCTCCCTCTTATCCAAAGCCAATTACTCTCTCTTCCTCAATCCCCCTCTCTGCATTCCTCCCCTCCAGCCCTCACCCTCCTCCCTGCCACCAATCTGAGGGAACAGGATCTATTGTAATAGGCTTACAGTCCTGACAGCCTTATGACTGGGCTGTTGGTTATTATAATTGGATTATGTTGGAGATAAGCTCGGTGCCAGTAAGACTCTTAAGTCTCAATCCGTAGTTGGCTCCCGCCATTCGCACTTTTCTTCTCCAGTCTGAAGAAGCCCCTCTCAGCTTCTGTCAGCGGGAGGATCTGTGGCGTGACTGTGTGCGTCCACAGCGAGTGCTTTTTCACTCACCGAGTGCAAAAGTCAACATGGTCCTCCAAGGACTCGTTCAAATGCAGTATTAGAAACTGAAGATGCATCAGATCACTTTTCACGCAGCTGCAGTCATCTCAGTACAACCACAGGAACGCCTGCAACACATATTTTAAAATGCTGTTTGTGTTTGTGCGTTTGTTTCACGTAGAAAGTATTGGCATGCTGGAGAAAAGCATGTACACTGCGTTGTTGAGCCATTCACTTCTCTTTGTAGCTTAATGAATAGTGCAGAGCATCGGTATTGTCATGGTTGAGGGTTTGATTCCTGCTGTGACCTCCTCTGCTGTAAGCACTTTCTCTCCTGCTGCTCACCCGTGATTGGGATTAAAGGACGTGTGCTGTGCACAAACTATTCTGTAGGGGACCTTTACCAAAGCCCCATGTTGGGAATCCCTTGTCAAAATCCCACAGTGTGAACCAGCAGATTAATGTTCCCGTGGCTCGGGGGTGGGGGAGTGATTACAATGGCAGTCAGTGACTTTATTTCATTTCCACTGGGATTATTGGGCATCAGTAGCAACTTCAGATGGATCACCTTCTGATTTTAACACATTTAGGTGCCGTATTTTGTTAAAAGGCAAGAGTTAATCAGGTGAACGAGGCACCAAATAACAGAGGAACCGTCCGATTACTGAGTTCAACACCCCAATGTTTGTATTCACAAAGTGTTACCATCGATTCAGCTGAAATTTCCCCCAGGGTTGGCAAAGGGCAGCGTAACAAAGAAAACACATTTAACAGGGAGGGTAATGAATGCAGCGAAGCCAAAGTAGCAAAATTAGACTGATTTATGGTCTGCCTTATAAAAAAATCAAAATGAAGAAATAAAACAACAACAAGAGAAATGAGGTTAGAATAACACCCACACACACGGCTGGAGAGCAAAAGCTTCCGAACCAGCGGAGCAAAATATTTAACATTAGAATCAACAAGCAGCGAGCCTCCGATGAACAAGTGTGAGCAGAAAGCTGCTACACAAAAACAAATTACTTCAGTGAAATTCTTTTTGGACCATTGCATCTCCAGACACAGCGCACAGCTGCTGGGAGCAGCCTGGTGACGGGAGCTGGCTCTTTGGCTCTGGTGACCGGTTTGTAGTCCAGTCGCTGGTGGAGGAATCCAGTTTCTGGGCAGTTCATGAAGAGGGAGACCAGAACAAAGTACTCTATGATCCTGCAGAATATTCAACAGTAACGAGCTCTGTGTTTCATGCCCTCGTGTGTCAGCAGACAGCACACTGAAACCTCCTATTCCCCACAGCCTCACAGCCTCCCTTTCACCTCCCTTTTTTGCTAGATTTCCCTCCCTGTGGCTCTGTTCTCTCCTCTCACAAAAGAAAACAAGTAGAAGGATCGATACTTTAACATGCCGGCGGTAGCTGTGCTAAAAATAATCCAGAGGTGCACAAGATGATGACCTTGAATTTATTTCTTCTATCATTTTCTAACAGGCCAGCAGTTTATTTTTATTTATTTTTTATCCATCGCTAACTACCCGCCCCAGTCTTTCCTATTCCCTTGTTAGCTTTGAGGTTGTCCTTGAATACCCATCAGCTGCCTCTCCAGCTGCTCTCTTCTCCAGCTGGCAACTCTCCTTGTTCTGCTGCAAAGCTGCTAGCTGGCTGCTGCACGTGGAACCTGCAGCAGGTGTAGAACCTGGTTGATCCCCAAGGCTGTAGAGCAGAGTCGGGTCCATTATCCACAAGATGGTGCCGCAGCAGTCGCTGAACCTCAGCTGATTATAATGCGTCACAGTTTATGTGTATTATAATTTAATAGCAAAACAAAGTTTGCAGTGTCTTCAGTTAGAGATGATAGAAGATTACATACTTTGAGTAGCACAAATGGCTCATTTTGGATGGTAACTTCCCTCCGTGCTCTCGGGTTCCTCTCCCCCATCAGGCTGGACGTCTGTGTCGAATTTCACTCCGTTCTTTGCCTCCTCGTTCCTGTGAGACTGCTGCAAAGCAAAGCTGTCACCCTTCACATCAGGCCCGGTTTTTGGGTGAATACAGCGGTTCTCTCGCGCATGCAAATTACCCATGTGTGCCTTTTTCTTCTTCTTCTTTGGTTCCCGTTTTCTAAGGTGGCACTTTGTCACTGAACAACAAATCCCATTTTTCCTGAGGCATCCTGGGAAGCAAACTCTACCTCAGGCATTATTAGCTCCCCCACACGATGCACCACCTACGTAACCATTGCTCCCCATCATTTACCGCACTATCACATTCTCTCAGACTTGGGTAGTGGGCTAAAATTAACACCCCCACCCCCTCTGAAAATCAATCCTGCGCTCGGCCTCATCACGCTGAAGGGTTTTACAAGCTCGCACAAACGGCGGAAACCTCGGGACGGAGGAGAGGGAAGCAGAAAGTGGCTGTCATCAAAGGAGGAGAAAGGGATGCTGGGTAGGGAAAGGACGAGGGTGGCTGGGGAGGGATTGATGACCTGATGGCGGCGGCACGCAGGCAGCCCTGATGGAAATCCCCCGCTGTGCGAGCCGCTTGATGAAACCGAAGCTCGTGCACATTTCTCTGTCATTCTTGCTTCACTCCGCAGGTTTTTTCCACTATCCTGATTCTTGCCAAGTCACTCCATCAGTCGTCTCTCACCGCTGAGCTCTCGTTTTCTTCTTTGTGTTTCTTGTAGTCGGAGCACCTGGATGTACAGTTGTGAGATGCACAAGCTAAAGATTTGTGCTAAAGAGCATTTGCTGCAAACAGGCTCTACTCATACAGGATGGATGAGCAGATTTTTCAAACTATTTTAGCATTTTTTTTAAATTATCTATGTACTTCGAACCTCTTGCTCTTATTTTGAAGTTACCCTCAGCCTTCCTGTCCAGTATTTCTCGACTGGAAACCAGAATGCAATAGTTGCAGCTGTCTGTGAGCTTGAGCCTCTCGGGACTTTGCTCACGGCTGTACTCGGTGCCTGTCGTGGCCTGCAGCTCGTGACCGCCTACTTTGGATGGGCAGAACCAGACTTGGTGCTGGAACGTAGACGCCCCAACATCTCTTCGGATAGAAACAGAATAGAAGGCGAAGTCTAACGATTTTATATCCCTGCAAATCTTCCAGCTAAACACAAGAAAAGGCTAATTTAACCCAAACCATGACAGTTTTCATGTCTATAATTGCATTCGTCCCTAAACACTACATAAAATTAATTCCATATTTATTAATAATATTATTTATAATTGTATTTATACAATAATATTTATGTAATCTTTAACAGATGATCCACCTAGCTAATTTAGCTCTTACGTCGTTCACTTGCAGCCTGCTGAACATGCGTGTGAGGGTTTCTCGTCCCCCCTCTCCTAAATGTTTTCGACGTGGGTCACTCTCTGGGATGATTATTGATTGCTATGATACGGGCGTCACAATAGATATTTCTCCTGGACAGTTGGCGTGTAAATCAAAGCGCATCGATATCGATTTCTGCACAGCTTAAGTCACCGCAGAGCCCCGTGCGATGGATCACCTTTGACTCACCCTCTGAGGTCAGCGATTGAGATGGAGAAGCTGTCAGCGACGACTTCTAACACCCCCGCGTGAGACGCACACCTGGTGGATGTGCAGGTGCTGAAGTCAGCTCCAGTTGTTCCCCCCTCGGCAGGATCCTCATGCAAGTCTTTTCTTCTTTAGTTTGAAGTTTGGTTATTGTTAATTAGAATAGGTTTGCTTAGCTGCAAAAACCTGTAAGCAATAACTGTAAAGCAGGGATCAGCCCATTCAAGAAGACGAATACTCTCAATCTCAAAGACTGGACTGAAAACGTGGATATCGTACAAACGAGCAGTGGACTGGATGGCGTGAGCATGCATATGCATTAGCATCACATCCAGATATTTATAGCCGATGTCAAAGTATATCTGGGATGTGATAACGAGGACACAGGTTTGAATACAGCAGCTCAGACTGATGATGGAACAGGCTGACTGTAGTCCACTGTGGACGAGTGGAGTCGGTGCCGTTATTGCATTTAAATTACACTCTGTGGGTGGGAAATGTGGCAAAGAACAAGTATTAATTACACACAGCACAGTGCTGGGATTTACCGGTTGTGTTCTGTTAGGTGGAGCTGCTGCTTGCAAGCTCCGGCTCTGCATGTTTTTTGTTGAATAGTTATTGTTAGGTATTTTAGTACCATGGTAGCATTTACTGGATATTGTTTTATAGTGACATTATGCAGGAAAACTCTGTCATTCAATAAGGCCCCTTTGTTTTAGTTATTTTTCTCTTTGACCCAAGAATTGATGTGTGAGAATCACAGGCTGGTACAAGGTTGAAATACCACAGAGATCACTCCCTCAGCTACATTAGTTTCTTAATCTTTTAGACGCCTGTTGAAGGCCAAATGGTTTGTTTCAGATTTCACTAATGAAAGAACTCTTTGTTTTGTGCCTTGAAAATATGTCGCTGAGATAATCACAATTGTAGCTGAACTAATAAACTACACAAAGGATGCTTCTTCACCCATGGGCAGGAAGACGCTGCCTTATCTTGGTCTGTACTGGTTTAAACTGATAATCTGCTGTCTCATGAATTTTACCCTCTATATAAACTGTTGTACTTGTGAATAAAGTTGAGTCAATTTGGGAAGACAACCTGAAGCAGTCTCTGTTTTCTTGTTCTCCCAAGCTGCTCCCGAGCTCGTACTAACACGCTGAATGGCATGCTTGAATATTACTTGAGAATATATTTGACTGTGTTACAGACTAAGGTACATTCTCTGCTGATAGACGTCCACGCCTCGAAGGAAGTCGATCCACGGATTAGGCCTTGGAAACAGTTTCCTTCAGTTGTAAAAGCAGATCGGCGGCACAGAAAGAGATGAGTCGACATGACTCAGCTGTTGTTGGTTGACAACAGCAAAATATTACACTTGGCCTTTTCCCCGAATCCGGAGCGACAGATGGTGGAGTGACCTGACCCGACACTTTTCCTTTATGCACGATTTAGAGTGAGGGTGTACGTCGCACACTTCCTGGGAATCGTTGCAAAGCCGGTGACTTTGTGTTTCTTAATAGGAATCATTTCTGCATGCAGGCTTAAAAAAGTCAAAATCCCGAACAGAAAGCAGCAATTTACTGCAGCCATCTGTCTGAGCAAAGGTTGCCCAGATTACCCTCGGTGGGAAGACTCTTTCCAGCAAAGGCTAATTAAAAATTTTAATAGCAGCACTTTGAATAATTCATTGTATTGCACAGTTGCTCCAAGAACAAGGCCGAGATTTTTTTTGTCATTTGTCATCTCTCCTCCTGTCGCTGTTTCCAGAGCTGTCTCATTGTCACAACAACATTTGTAGGAGACAGAAAATGAAGTCAATTCATTTGCATATCACATGTTTTACATCACAGTCATCTGTTGTTAGGGGCGGGGCCTGTCTGTGGATAACATCGTTATTTTGATACATTTTACATGTTTCTAGTAACAGCAACGATCGGCTCGTTCGGTGCTTCATGCCAGTTCACTCACTGATAACTAATCAGCCTCTGCTGTCCTGTCAGGTGTTTCTCTCATCATCAGTGTTATTCAGCTGCCTCTGCAGGGAGTCTCCTCCCGTGGACGAATTCCAGCTCCACATTCCTGGATCACAGGAGCTGACAGTAGTCCTTCGCTGTTCTCTACCTGCACACCGCCATTCAGCTGCCTCTCCACTAAGTCTCTTATCCCTCGACTCCAACTCCGCTATACTGGACAGAATTTGCAAAATCCATACTCACATACACATGGTTGGTCGAGACACTGTTTTTCTTTAAACAGAGGTCAGGATGGCAGAAGAAGAACTGCAGCCCAACATTCATCTCACGGTGTTGAGGATAAAATCTGAGCAAAACCAAGATGCAAAGATTTCTAAGCTGAGCCTGCAGCTCTGCAGAGAGCGACGAACTCTTGAAGCTTTTCCTGCACAATCACACATGTCCACGCTGGGAGGTAGGACAGTGGAAAGGAGTGGGTGTAGGTATTTAAATGTGTCATTAAAAGCTTTAAAAGCAAAATCTGCACTCAAATCATTCACACAGATTCAATTATAGTCCCGTCCAATGTTCACAGCGATGCGTCATCACTAAAGCATTACAGTGGTGCAGCAATTACAGGGTGTATATGAGAAAGATACAGCAGGTGATACAATACTGTAAATGTTACGAAGATTTTACGATTGTTTCTGTTATTATAGGACATTTAAGGTGTTTGTAACGCGACCTAAATCTCTTACTTTATCCTTTTATTTCCACTATTAGAATAAGTCACATTAAAATAATAATTATAATAAAATATGGCTGCTTTGGTTTAAAGTTTCCTCTTTTGTTTAATGATTTCCTTTATTCTTTTTTTTTCTACACATGGCTCATCCTAACCAGTCATCAAGCAGACCGATGTTTCCTAATCACCTCCTTCACTGCAGTGGAAATCTGTTTTTCTTCCTGTGGATCCAGCGAGCTCATTCCCAATGAGACTTTGAAGGTCACAGCGGCTCCTTGATGGCTGCTGTACTTTTGATTCCAGCTTCTTTGAGGCAATAAGAAGGAAGCTTAGCACTAATATCACCTGAGTGCCGGGATTGGCTCCGGCAGGAGATGGGAGCTGGGAGATCCACAAGATAAACGGCGAGAGGGCGGTGGACCTGCAGCCCAATGTCGAGTCTCCCTGAGTGGGGTGTGAACGTGGAGAGATGTTACTGTGTTTGTTAGCAGAGCACGTTGAAGAAGATGTAGTTGTTGACGGGTCAAAGCTGTGGCGGGTCTCTGATTGTGAAAGCTGTCCTTATGACCTGTGATGTGTCACGGGGCTGTTTGGTGCTCTAGAAAACAGATTACTAAGTTGGATGACGTTGATCATCTTTTTCAATTCAAAGCAAGTAGTTTGTGTCCCTAAAACGAAAACACGATGAAAGCTTGTGAAAGCAAAATGGGAAAATGCACTTACCACAGACTCGAGCTCCAGTTTCCTGGTTCAAAGTCAGGTATTTGTGCCAAAATGGCCTTTCTACCCCATTTCTACATTTACCTCCTTTTTTTATTGGAGCCACTTGCACCATGCTGTGCTGTCCCCTCTTCTCTTCACCCTGTACACCTCTGACTTCTGCTACAACTCTGAATTATGCCATATTCAGAAGTTTGCAGATGACACGGCCATCATGGGGTGTATCTGGGATGATCAGGAAGAGGAGTACAGAAGTCTGGTGAGGAACTTTGTCGCATGGAGTCACACAAACCACCTGCAACTCAACACCTCAAAGACTAAGGAACTGGTTGTGGACTTCGGGAGGTCCAGAGAAGGTCCACTGCCGGTTCAGATAGAGGGGGAGGAGGTGGAGGTGGTCAACAAGTACAAGTACCTCGGGCTGTGGGTGGACAATAAACTGGACTGGTCATGCAACACAGAGCACCTGTATAAAAAAGCCCAAAGCCGACTGTACTTCCTCAGGAGGCTGAGGTCTTTTAACATCTGCAGGAAGCTCCTGAGGATGTTTTACCAGTCGGTGGTTGCTGGAGTACTTTTCTATGCTGTGGTGTGCTGGGGGAGCAGCACAGCAAAGAGGGACTCATCCAGGCTGGAGAAACTGATCAGGAGGGCTAGCTCTGTGGTCGGCATGAAGCTGGACACTCTGGTGACAGTGGCAGAGAAAAGGACATTAAAGAAACTGCTGGACATTATGAACAATGCTGGGCATCCTCTGCACACGGCCATAAACAATCAGAAGAGTCTGTTCAGTGACAGGTTGCTTCTCCCCAAGACAAGAACTAACAGACTTAAAAACTCCTTTGTCCCACACGCCATCAAACTGTTTAACTCCTCTCTGGAGGGGAGAGGGAGGGGAAACAGGAGGACAAAGGAGGGGGGAACAACTAAGCTGTAGTGCCTCTTCACCTCACTGTACAATACCTTGTGCAATACTTTTGTAAATAGTCAACAGTGCAATAGACTCAATACTTGAAATGTGCAATTCACTTGTATTTTTATTTTTTATTCCTATTTATTCTATTTATCCCCTTTGTATATTTTATTTATATTGTCTCTGTATTTATATATGTGTGTGTGTGTGTGTGTGTGTGTGTGTGTGTGTGTGTGTGTGTATATATATATATATATATATATATATATAACAGTTCTGTAACTGTAACTTTGGTCGTTGCTGTGCTTTTTTTGGAAGTCGAATTTCCCAGAGGAACCCACCCGAGGGATTAATAAAGTTCTATCTTATCTTATCTTATCTTATCTTATCATTTCAGGAACACTACGATAGGTTGTTTGCAGATGTTTGGAACAGAAAGATTGAAAATATTCTCAACTGCAATTTTACCTTTGCAATTGGCCGAGGTAACTGGGCGTTTAAGGGTCATACATCAAACGTGCAAACAATACTAAGTGCTGCTGACTCTTAGATGCTGGAGTGGGTAATGTCCTTCCTAATACCGGAGGAAGCAAACTGGACTCTGTGATCTGTAGTTTTGCTTTTGTGCATTTTTCTTTATTGCCTGTCTTCAACTCTAATGTCTGTCTCGGTGCTGCTCTCTTGGCTTCACTCAGTCTTCCTTGAACAAGACATTAATCTCAGTAGGACGAGCCAGTTAAATAAAGGTTAAGTAGATAAAACAAATGTGTAATGTGTCCTTGGTGACATCTTTACCCATTAAGTCTAAATGTAAAATCAGCAACTCCTCAGTTCCTCCTCGGCTTGTGCTGCTCGTAGGATAACACCATGACACCGCAGTCCACGGTGACTCTCTTAAGGGATGTTCAGGATCATTTTACTGTGTAATTAAAACCCTTGCAGCCCCCCCTCTGCCACAAATGCACAAATCCTGCCTTTGCCTCTAATTGTTCTGGCATCGGCTCTGGAGTGGCAGCGCCGGCCCTGTGCTGAAGTCACCGGACTCTGGACGGTCAATTTAGCTTCTAATTCTTAAACCTTATTGACTTGAACAGTCCTGTTATGTCCTGAAGGTTCAAGTTAGAGGGGGGATAAAACAAAGCGGCAGCGGTGGGGTAATTAGGACGCCGGAGGAAATTAAACGTGCTCGGAGTGTGGAGGATTAGAGCATTAGAGGAACGTACCTGTCCAAATGTTCAGTTTCAGTAAGTTGGTAAGTTTAAATTAAAAAACAAATCAAAACAAGACTTTTAATATGCGTATGAGTCAGAATTTTAGGGAGACACTATTTGTTAGAAGAAAACACTGATGAGAAAGCACCCGAGGAACACATAAAGCTCATACTCAATCACGATTTGAGCTCATTTAGGTAGAAAGTGAATAGGACGGGGCCTAGTAGCGATCCCTGTGGAAACGAACGAGCCAGTTGTCTCTAAATTGTTGTATTCGCGCCTTCGTTTTATTGTTTTTAATAAGGAATAATGCCTTTAATATATTTTAATATTGCTTGAATTTATTGTCAGTTATTGCCAAGTGTCTCATGGCTCAGTTTTCCTCACTGCTGTGAGTGTACTACGCTTCGATGGCATATTGAGTCATTGTGGTGTTGGTTGATTGCATTTGGTGTACCAGCAGCTCGCTGACCAGTCAGGTCCCCAAACATATCCTTGTATTTCATCCTGCTCGGCTTCACGGCGCTACACCTACTCGCTTTGCACAAACCCGAAGGCTGCTGATGCAGAGTTATGGCTGCGATGGCTTCTCAGTATAGCACAGTGTGATACTGGTGGATTGGAAATCTCTAAATCAGGCCTTGGCTTCAGCAGCTGACACATAGCGCTGCTGTGGCAGCGGTCCAGCCGTGGCACTGCTACAGAGCCACTGAACTCGGCGACCTCTCCACGGCCAGTTTAGACACTGACACCATTTAATCCTCATCGATTTCAACAGTTCTACCATTATATCAAAGAAGAGCGGGAGGCTGAATACAGGGAAGAAATACGGCAGATGAACAGGAGCTCTGTGTTAATTTGTCTCTGCTGAGTCTTTAGCGGTAGTATTAATAGGTCAGGACTGTAATTTGATTTTGTCTCTGCGTGCGTGGTCATTAGAGGAACGTAATAAAAGTATAATATTTTAGGCTCATTTCATTTTTTCCCCATCAGCAGCTTGGCTAAACTCTCACTGGTAGCTTTCAGGGGTAACTAGCTGTAAGTTTACAGCTCGAGACCTGCAGACTTTCAGTTTTCAGACACATAAAGAATACAGACAATCAGCTGAACCGAAGAGCTGATGGTTATTTGTGTCCTGCTAACTCAGCAATTGAAGATGGATTTAATCGTTAAACATCTGATTACTCAGTTAAAATTGTCCACATGGTCACAACTGGATAAACACCTGTTAATAATCAGAGTAAATCCCCTCTTACCTCTGCAGGACTCATTCTGAGAGAGACCGACCTACAAGAATCTGAAACAAACTGGGAATGCTCCAGGCCACCAGATTTCCAAGTCTAGATCCAGAGCCACTAGAATCTGACCAACGCAGACTTGCAATGAAAGTAGCATGTAAAAGAAAAACGACCAGCGGAGATTGACGAGTGACAGAGAGACTAACTGAACGATAAGAAGGGTGTTGCTGATGTCTGAATGCTGCTGCATCATACTTATCTCAACAGTGGTTTTATACCAACAGTTTATTGTGTTTCCTCTGGACAGCAGGTCCTGTTTGATAGCCTCAGAGGCCACCTGCTGCTGAGCGGAGCTACGGGTTCAGCTGTAGGATATCATTTACCGCCCGATAGGGGACAATCTTGCCTGAGAGTATGGCAGGTTATTATCAGGGCTGTTATACCTGTATATTACTGATTGCCCTTACCACTAACCGGTCTACTAACCAGTAAGGGGGGGGGACTCCAGAGGCAGAAGACTTGAAAGAAGACCTCGATGAAGGTTGTTAGTACACTGCAGAGAAGTTGTTGTTGCTCTTTAAGGATAAACTGTTTAGGCTCGTTTTTTTCCTCTAGCAGCTTTGTTTTTCAGAAGTTACAGACCTCCACGTCACAACCTGCTTTGGCAGAAGTTTACTGGCAGAGAAATGTTGCCTGATTTCTTCTTTCTTCCCTAGAAGTTACCCGAATAACGTGTTTGGCAGACCTGGTGAAAAGCTGTACGTGGTGGTAGTGCATGGCACAGTCAGTTTAAATAAAACTTTAAAGAACACGCTCTTAGTGACTTATGGTACACTAGAAGTTTAAGTTTTTTAGGTACACCTGTTCAGCTGCTTGTTAACTCAACTATTTAATTAGCCAATCACAGCAGCAGTTTCAGGCAGATCATTGATGGCCGGATGATGTTCAAAGTCAGCACCACAATGGGGAAGAAAAGGGATTTAAGGGACTTTATTATTGATGTCAGACAGGCTAATCTAAGCCTTTCAGAAACTGCTGATCAGCTGGGATTTTCCAGCACAACCATTTGTAGGCTTTACAGAGAGTGATGTGGAAAAGAGGAGATCCAGTGAACAACAGCCTTGTTGACACCAGAGGTCAGAGAATGACCAGACTGCTAAAAATGATAGGAAGTAACTGAATTAACCACCCGTCATACCAAAGTATGCAGAAGAGAATCCCTGAACAGTGAAGCTGCAGGAGACCACACCGCCTCTCCTGTCAGCTAATAATCGTCATAAGCTCAGCAAAACTACACAAAAAAGAAAAACATTGGCTAGTCTGATGATTTCTGCTGCAACATTCAAACTTAATGGTCAGAATTTGGTGTGAACTTCATGAAAGCATGGATCACTTACTGGTATCAACTGTTGGTGGTGCTGGTGGGTGTTGGCACACTTTAGGCCCCTGAGTAAAACCTGAGCATCACTTAAACTCCACAGCCTGCTGGAATATTGTTGATGACTATCCTTTTCTAACCCATCTCAGTGAACTCAAACAGCTCCCACAGCATCCAGACCTCACTTCAGCAAAGCACTGTGGGATATGGTGGGACGGTAGTTTTGGATCATGACTCTGCAGCAGCTGTGTGATGCTATTGAGTCAATGTGCACTAAAATCTCTGAGGAATGTTTCCAGCGCCCTGTTGAATCTGCCATGAAGCATTAAGGCGATTCTAACAACGTCCAACTACTGAAGTTGCCGGTTTAGTGTGCTACACAGTTTGTGTTACTGTGATGGACCGAGCAGTGAAGGAAACTTAGGCACAGGTTAAAGTCCAAAAAAAAGATTTTTTATTTAACCCAAAAAACATAATTGGTTAACTCATGCAAAAAGAGTCAAAATCTTGGGCTCATAAAAGAGGTCAAAATAACAAAACTACTCAAAGTTGACACCACTACAGATAACTCAAACAAACTGACCTCACTTAAGGAGACAAAGGGGAAACTTACATAGTGGCTGATCAGCCCACAAAAACAGGAGAAGGGGTAAAACACACAAAACCTAACTAAACCTAACATAATGAACTCCAATTCCCCCCCTTGGTCCCGAGTTATGGCATGAACCAATTTGCAGTCTTCCTTTAAAGCTTGCTCCGCCCCTTTTCCACCTCTTGGCTCCTTAATCAAGAGACTGGAACAGCTGCAACTAAGGTAACTCAGAAAACAAAAGATTAATCATACATAACAGTGTAAACTAAAATGTGCGCACTTATTTTAGAAGGAAGTGTTATGTGGATATGTGAATTAACTCTAAACCAAAACCAGTTATTGTCCTGTAAATTAATTACTATATTCAAAGAAAGACAAATGTGAATGCAATGTTACTTATAAGCCTCTACTAACGTGGTGGGTATTACCACTGTGTGGCTGTAGGTGCAGCCATCACAGTTACCAATAAGAATGTAGTTTAATGTAAACTGTTATCTGACTGTTTCCCATGTTTAACACGTAAATACATCACTGAGAAACCTGCATCAGTCACAGCAGAAACTTCTAGCATGACATTGAGAGTAATCCCACAGCCTCAGACACTCGTATCAGGATCCAGACAAGGCGACCTCCCATTAGAGCTCCTGCGCTCGCCTGCAGATAAACTTTAAACCACACTCGGCTTTTTGTTTCTGTTGACTTACCTGCAGGCCGCCGTTTCAATCCAATCTGCATGGCAAAGAAAAAAAAAGTGTTTCCCACTTGTTAGCCGGAGGTGGGCAATTAGTTGTTTCACATACTGTTTCTCCAGGAGTCGTCTGAAATGCAGCCGTGCTTCAAGTGGATAAGCCCTGCTGGTGGCCATGAGCATTAATTAGAATTCACCGTGAAGGTATATAATTTAACCGCTTGTCCAGCATAATGTGTTTCAAGAGCACTATTGACTCCTGCATTGTGGCTCTAATTTGTATTTACCTTGCCCTTCGCTCTGCTCACCTTCAGCTGTGAAAACAATCCCAATTATTTCGGGCATTGGCAGCGTTCTGCTTTTTTGATGCTATTTTTTGGATGATTGTGTTTGCCCCTTAAGGAAGAGACATCCTGCTGGTTTTTAATAATTTTTTAATCTCTGAATTCCTCGCCTCCTAGCCACCTTCTTTTTTGTGATTCCTGAATTAAATCAAATTTGACTGATGTAAGCTGAATTAGCCACTGCTTATGAAAACGGTTCGTCCGTGCGTTTCTCTCTCAGTCGAGCCGATGCTGCTTGTGATGAACACCGGCGTGCCGTCGGCTCCCTGTACATCTTTTTCTGAGCCAAGTGAACCGTGTCGCCTCCACCAAATAATTAATTTCTCATCCGTGCTCCCGTCCTCGCCTCCCCCTCCCTGCTCCTCTGCTCTGAACTCTTGGCTTATAGATTTCACAGTTCAGGGAAGTTGCAGGGGAATGAAACTGTAATGGGCTTCTTGTTGTTGCTTGTTTTCACAGAATAATGGAATAAAAATGTAGCTGGGAAATAAACAACACCTCTCTATTTTTCTTCCTCTTCCTCTCACTCTTCCTACCACTCTCTCCCTTTGGCTTTAGATTGTTATACACTGTGTTAATCAGATGCTAGCTTAATGCAGGTGAAATGAAATCATGTGTGCACTGTAGCTGAACATTAGATTGGACTGGAAAGGAGGGGCTTGGGTGATGGGGTTATTTGTTATTTGAGCTGCTTTGCTCGTCAGCCGTGCGGCGTGCTGCAGACTTTAAACCTGTGACGTGTGCGGCGTCGCAGTGTAGAAACCCTGCTTTAAATATTTTGGCTGTTTTGGCCTGGAGGACTCAGGTGCTGACTGTCGCTGCTAAAGTAAACAAACACATGTCTTTAAGAAATGCACCACTTAGCTCCTGGTTTAGCTAAGTGATGCTAATGTTCCTGTTCTGTGCAGTATGGGGGAGGGGCTAGTTTGAAAGATTATTAGGATTACATGTTGTTGAAAAATGTGCAGGCAAGACAGTCACACGATGTCCGCTATCGCTGGCCGCCGTTTCTGCTGTTGCTGGGTTAAAAACAGGAGTGTACGATTTTGTACACGTGAACCGGTCACGTCAGATGGCCCCGCCCCTCCCTGAGCTTGGTGCCTTTTGAGGTTTCTTCCTTTCAAAAGGGAGTTTTTCCTTCTCACTGTTGCCAAGTGCTTGCTCATAGGGGGTCGTCTGATCGTTGGAGTTTTCTCTGCATTGTTGTGGGGTCTTTACCTTACAATATAAGTACTTTGAGGTGACTAATTTGCCGCCAGATAAGTCGAATTTTTAAAACAGCATTTTAATGCTACATGAGCACAGAAGCTCAAATATTCACGGATTATACGGAAAGATGAGACTTTGTCGGTGTTGTCGGCGTGGTGACGCCTGTCGTTCAGGAGAGTACTGCAGAGAGTGTGATGACATTACCTGAGACAGGCTTCAAATTTGTCTTGTGGTTTTGCCTTATTTGTTTTTACCTTTGAAAGGTTAAAGTTGTGTTTCAACAAGGGTGAACCTTCCAACAACAGCAGAAAGTCCTCCTGACAGACCGAATCTGGTGCAGGATGCTTGTTTACTCCGTTTGTTAACCGTTCACATTATTACTCCAAATGATATTCAGAGCTGTTACTCTGAAGCTGTTGTTTTTTGGTTCCACTTTTCAATGTTTACTGAGAAAATAACCCAGAAAACTCCTGCTGGCAGGTACCATAGTGTTTGTGTAACATTCACATACATCTGTCACCTTAATCAGTGAAATTCAGTTTGTGGATTGATATTTTTCTAATAGCAGAACTATTACGTATTATGTCTGTGAAGGTTCTCAGTCATCCAGGTCATCGTAGTCAAAGGAGCTTGGAAAGAAAAGCGTCTGGACTTCTTTAAGTTGCTTGAAGACGTTTCACCTCTCATCCGAGAAGCTTCTTCAGTTCTAAGGTCAAATGGTGGAGAGTCCCAGATATAAACCTAGTGGGAGTGACCCCCCACAGAGGGACAAAAGGACCCCCTGTGTCGTCCACCCCCAGGTGGACGACACCTGGGTCAAAATCAAGACACAAGAAGTGGAATCCTTCACTGCGCACATTAACGCTGTGGATAAAAACATCAAGTTCACCAGGGAAGACACAAAGGACAACTGTTTGCCTTTCCTGGACTGCGCTGTGCACATGGAAGAGAACGGCAAACTCAACATCGAAGTTTACCGGAAGCCCACACACACGGACCAGTACCTCCTCTTTGACTCCCATCACCCTTTGGAACACAAACTTGGAGTAATCAGGACCCTACACCACCGGGCAGAACATGTTCCCTCTAAGCCTGAAGGGAAAAAGAAGGAACACACACATGTAAAGGAAGCACTCAAAACGTGCGGCTATCCTAAATGGGCGTTCTTAAAGTCAGCAAAGAGGCACAGAAAAGAAGACCAGACAGCAGCGAGGGAGGATAAGAAGGACAGACGCAACAATATTGTCATCCCCTATGTAGCCGGCGTATCAGAGAAACTCAGGAGAGTTTTCTCCAAGCATGACATCCCGGTGCATTTCAGACCAAGCAACACACTCAGACAGAAACTGGTTCACCCGAAAGACAAAACGCCAAAACACAAACTTAACAATGTGGTGTTTGCTGTACAGTGCAGCGAGGAATGCCCAGACCTCTACATTGGAGAGACCAAACAGCCACTTCACAAGCGCATGGCACAACACAGAAGAGCCACCTCCACAGGACAAGACTCAGCATCCATCTGCATCTTAAGGTCAAAGGTCACTCTTTCGAGGATGCCAATGTTCACATTTTGGACAGAGAGGACAGATGGTTTGAAAGAGGAGTGAAAGAAGCATCTATGTCCACTGTGAGCGACCATCTTTGAACAGAGGCGGGGTTTACGACACCAACTCTCTGCCATCTATAATCCAGTTTTGAGATCCTCCCCAGACGCCTTAACGCCCACTCACATCCTGGGCCATCTGACCTCAGGAATTCGCATGATAAGGTGGGGCCAGGTTTCACAATGAACACACCCGAAACTCTGGCTGATTGTGACCCACACCCAGTTTCCCACCTTGGCTCAGGCGATTAGAGGATCATCAGGGGGTCCTTTTGTCCCTCTGTGGGGGGAAACTCCCACTAGGTTTATATCTGGGACTCTCCACCATTTGACCTTAGAACTGAAGAAGCTTCTCGGATGAGAGGTGAAACGTCTTCAAGCAACTTAAAGAAGTCCAGACGCTTTTCTTTGCAAGCTCCTTTGACTATTACGTATTACTTCACAACACTCACAGAAAACAACATACCCAATGATCTCGAGCCAAAAGCTTTGAGCTGTGAACGCAATTACATTCCTCCTTGACATCCTGATATGAAAGCTGCATTTTTTTAAACGACATGTATTTAATTCAAGCCTGCCGTGCACAGTTTAAAAAACGGAGGTTTTGCCAGTTTGTGTGAAGAATCACAATACTGAACAGTTGTTACATATTAAGTCCTTTCAGCATAAAAATACCTGATTTTTAGGGATGAGTAATCCAACCACTGAACACAGCACTCGTCGTGCTCATTTAAACGTGCATATACTGCACAAAGAGACGTTTCACAGCGTTGAATCGAGAAGTTTTCGTCAAAACTTTCTTGAAGTTTTGCTTTTGGATTTTTGTTTTGGCAGTTGCTTGTTCAATTTGGATGCTACCTGTGCAACCCACCTCCTCACACACAAAGGAACACTGAACTTCTGCCAACATCAGCAGCAGTTTGTGGTGCAGTGATGAACTCTGGCTGCAGCTCCGTTGTCAGACAGACATTCAGGAAACTTGGGGTTTGTTCTAAACTTACTCTGACCCGTAACATAGGAAGTAATCCTCCGCGGCAGAGGATGAAGTTGCTACTTTGCAGTGTTGTCAATTGATAGAAAGTTTACTTTTGGAGAGAAACTGAACTCCTGAGACTTTCTTAACATACTGCCTCAAACAGCATGTACTTTCACAAGTTCACTAACTTGCAAAGGTTCAACTGTTGGACTCCCTGATCCTGCGCCTGCATTAGCTGCTGTCCGTGGTCCCGTTTCTATGAAAAAGACGCACCTGCAGGACGTTTAATGAAAGGTGGAAGGACAGAGCTCCATTGAGTCATTAACGTAATGACCGTCCCCCGAGGATGACCTTATCAGACACGCCGCCTGCCTGGGAAGTTTACAAGCGGCAGAGTCGGCAAGGACAGCCCGGTTACGTCTGTGAGTGGAACGATTTACAACCCGGCTTTTACCGTGCTCGCTGGTTATCCGGACAAGAGGAGATGGAGGGAAAGACGGATGAGGCGAGGTTGTAGAGTGTGGAGTGAAGGTGAAAAGGATATGTGAGCAGGTTAAAGGGTGATAGGTCTGTCTAGCACAGGCCTGTTGGTGGAACATTTAGAGAAAATTCTACTACAATGGCAAAAAGCTTTGGACACCAGGCAGAGCTCTTTGTGACGAGCGCCGTTCCTGACGCTCGAACCCCAGTTAGCTCCCCCGTAGCACTGCTCTTTATTGTGGTTACATGAATATGCATAGGTTCATTAACATAGGACATCTTACATAGGCATGCATGTGAACAAAGAGTACCGGTCTGTGTGCACGTGTAGGTATGGCCCTGTGAACGCCTCCCTAAAAAGCCGGTGCCAGCGGTCCACCAAAACAAAGGGCTCTTATGCTTAAACAGACACAGAGTAGGTGTCCTCCTATACCATAAATCAGTAAGAGAAGGTACGACCTCTCTCATGACCTTAGGATGTGTGTGGATGGCACACAGAGTCTTTGCAGACTGCTAAGGGTCAGACATCCTATCACTATACAATATATCTCTAAGCATAAATGAGTATATGTTTCTAAGCATAAATGACAATCCAACAATATAAACCTAACAAAGGGAAAAAGTTAGTAAAAATGACACAGATAATGTAAAAAGAAAAAAAAATGAACTTTGCAAATTCGTTCTTGCACATTTGCACAAAACATTAGGATGCTGTGTAAATAAAAATAGAATAAAATGATTTACAAGTCTCATAAAGCCATATTTAATTCACAATATAGAAAACATATCTATTGCTTGAACTGAGGAAAAAATACAGGCAGTCGCCACCACTCAGCCTTCTAGCAGATACAGCTGTGCCATTAATTTGAAAATCCTAGGGGACTTCCTTATCAAGTTATTACATTCAAAGGTTTTTCAGAAAACTTGACTGAGGTTCTGTTTGTTCTGGAAAGCAAAGTCTGTGTTTGGGCTCCACCAGAGTTTAAAGTTGAGTCAGACTTCAGCGTACGTGCTAACATCAAAATGGCCGAGAATAAACGAGATGGAAATCAGTTTGTGATTCGTGGAGGAAAACTTGGTCGCAGAAAAAGAAAAAGCGGGCGATTTTCTGCTGGGCTCGCTGCTACATGTAAAACATATTCTCTTTGATGCATATCAGATCACTCAGTCCCCATGAGGTTCCCACACACTCCCTCGCCCTGTGTGTGTGTGTGTGTACGCGACTGTGTGTTGATGCAGGGAAGGTCGGGGGTCGGTTACTGGGACACTAACAAACAGGCAGACAGGCGTGCCAGCAGGCCGTGTTGTTTCTCGTCTCTGAAACCTCATTTTTGCTCATTTTCCAGGAATTGCACAGCCAGTAAAACACCGTAGAGTCCCACCAATTTCACAGAGTACTAAAAAAGAAGACGTTACATTAAACTGGAGCAAACAGCAGAAGCATATTTGCTGTTTGAAACTTTCAGTTTCACATTAAAACTTTCAGAACAGCAGCTAATTATACAGTGACTGCTCTGCGGCTTCAATCATACTCGCTATGTTAAAAGCCCAAGTTTGCCCATCAGTTTTTATACACCATTAAATTAGTATTCTAGTGTTTCATCATTGCCCCACCTCCTAAAGTTGGGGAATTTTTAATATTAAAGCACCGACTGAGAGCCTGGCTCTAAACCCCGGCGGTCACATCATCCATTTAGACCCATTTTTATAATCCATTTACCGGTTAACCGCTCGTTCCTGCGGCTGCGTAGCTTGGCTTGTTCGCTAGCTGATGAATGCGGTTAATGGACTTTTTCACGCGGGCTCCTTTAGATGGGAAGTTCTGAACAAAGACTGGTTTTAGTGGAGCTTCTGAGAGTAGGATGACCTTTGTCCAGTTGATGGTGCCGGGTGTCTCGGCTCTCCGGTGGGCCACAACGAGAGCCCGACTCCTTACTGACCTGGAGAGTTGAGGTAGAAGGGCGCTGAATAACTACCTGCAGGTAATAAAAAATAAGTTATGAGACACTTAAATACAACACAAGAGTTAAACTAAAACCTAAAAATGTGCTACAAAGCACTAGTAATATATCATCACTGTGATATTAAGACAGGACCAGATGTCTTAAAACACACGCAGTCAAAGCACGTCAAGCACGATGAATTCCACAAACCACTGAAGCACTAAGACAAAAACACTCAGATGAACTGAAACATCTGAAATCTGTCAGAGTTGAAAGGAAACTTGTCAGTCTCGTCCTGTTCAGCAGGATGAATAGGAACAACAGACTCCTTCAGCATTGTACTGCTCTCATTAAATCCTTATTATTCCTCTTCTTCCCCTCTAATCAGCCCTGTTGACAAATCTAAACAGCTCTGTGACTCCTCACTCTGATGTGAAATTAAAGAAATGAGGCTTTGACGGCGGCTCGGCTGCAGGCTGTCGGTGACGTGCCTCTGGGATGTGACGCCCAAATAAGTCATTAAAATTAGCACCCCGATCCCTTTTACCTGTCGACTGTAGCTTTATTACTTTTCTGATGTGCGTTATTTGTTTCTTTCCTGTTGCTGCGAAGACTTCTTGGTTCTATTGTGCCAGCAGTGACAGGAAATGTGTGAAGTTTTTATTCAGCAAATGAAATAAAAGCCTTTTTTCAAACATAGTTATGGCTTTAAAAGAATCGCTCTCTTCATTTAAAGCCCACAGTGAAAATCTCGGACATTCGAAATGAAGCACTTCACTCTGTTCTCTGTTCTCCATGCTTCTGTGATATCGACGTTCACCAGAATTAAGCATGATGGTTTCAGTCCTTCAGCTTGACTCAAAACAGCTTTAACAAATTATGAATTCGTTACTTGCCAGACTTTTTGGCTACAGTAAAGTAAAGCTTGGAGAAATTTGCAGTGTAAGCCGAGGAAATGCCTTCAATAAAATGATCACAGCATCCGCAGACTGTGCTCAGCTGTCAGCCCTCCACACAGGGAGTGTGATTTAAACTACTTCAGCATGCCCACAGTTAGTAAATAAGTGCAAGCCACTTTGCAACCCAAAAAGTGAATGTATGGTTGTAAAGATGACTGACAATGAAACTTTGAAGGACGAAATCTTTAAATATAAGTAAGTTAAAGAGATGTCAGGCACCAAATCAGGCTGTGGTAGTTCATTTATTCAGATTAAAAAGGAATCCTGAATCCTACAGACAAACGGATATAAGAATCGTAAAATATTGAAGCAATAATTGTAAATGAAACCCTATCGCTGTAGTGACTAAAGAAATGCATGGTGTCTTCATGTGAATTTATCAGTAAACCAGTTGAACACGGGCGGAAACGTGTCTAATGGAAACGAATGCTAATAAAATGCATCAGACTTCATGTTACGCCGCCCTGCAGCCCCTAATCTCTCAGCACTCGCAGTGCAAGAGTGTTCAGCTGTTGCTAACTGACCAGACGTGGTGAGGTGTGGATAAAGGCTGAGGCAGGCTGTCGGGTAGACACACCGGCGCTTTTAGCTAACTTATTATATAATTTGAAATAAAACCTCTTCTCTGTGGAATTCTGGTGTTAGAATCCATATTTATGTTGCAGATCCGGCGCCGGGTCGTCACATAAATGGGGGCTCGTCCGGGATTTGAACCCTGGACCTCTTGCTACCCAAGCAAGAATCATCCTTGAAAAAATAGATCTCGGTTCTGAGATTGACCCCGCCCACAAACCCCTAACTCTCATTAGGTTAACCTGCTGGATGAGGCGAGGTTATCTTAGGATTTATAGGATACTTGACTCTTCCAATTTAAAAAAAACAGCAAAAGCAGAATTCAGAGTAGAGGAAATAAATGGCACCAAAGAGACTCATCTCTATGAGTGGTTTATTATTAGAATAAGAACAAAGCAGAAACCAAATAAAAAGTCAGGATCTTTTCTCAGCTTGTGTTCTTGGCCTGTATAAGTGAACATGGACCTGGGTGGTACTTGGGCACAGCTAAGGTGCCTGTGAGTGGTCCCTGTTCCTCTTCCTCCTGCTGCTGCTCCTGAAGTCCTTCCAGCTCTCTGTATAAATAGCAGCGTTCGAGGCATTTTGAAATGAGTCCAGCTTGGCCCGTTCTGCTCGCTGCAGCGAATTCATCCATTATGCAGAGCCCAGAGTCGCGGCCCCTCCTCTGCACACTCTTGCAAACCTGCTGCTTCTAAGTAGGCATACATGCATACAAACATATGCATAATCACTGTCCAATGCAAACATATGACAGCTCTCTCTCTGCCTCTCGCAAGCACCTCGTGACAAGAGCGCAGTGACCACATGCCAGGAGGCGTGTTACAAGCACCCTGTGTTTGTGCTACATGATTTATTTAGTGTTTAAACATTCACACCATTGTGCCACCTGAGCTGCTTGAAATACACCGCATACATATTCACTCAAACACCGGTGTGCACATTACTATTTTCCTCTATAAATCTCTGCGCCTCCTCCTCTCGCTGTGGAGCAAATAGGCCTCTGAACTGAACCGTGCATCTGGAAAGTACGGCACATTACAAAGCCCCGGCACCGGGATGAAAATTTGAATTGCTGCAGGATCATAGTTCAGAATTTATGTACTCAGACTTTTAAAAAATGGACAAACCACAGGGGAGGGGAACGGCAAACACAAACAGTCGTGTCAGAGAGGGGCACGACAGAAACACCCGGCCTCGAAGGAAACAAAGTCAAGAGGACAACACCACAGAGGGTTTATTCACAGAACGACATCCAGAGTCCATCTAGGGCAGGGCTCCCCGGCTAAAAGGAGGTCTGCTGCCTCCGTCATCCAATCAATCTGAGGTCCCAACATTTTAAATGACCCAACAAAAAATGTTTCTTTCGTTTTTTGTCTGATCAATTATTCATATGTCCATTAAACCATCTGCTGAACAGACAAGTGCAATCCAGTTCAATACCAACATTAAACAAACAACAATTTAACAATGAAATTATGCAGTAGTCTTTGTGACATCTGTTGCACATAAACCAACATTAAAGTGCAAACAATTCACCTAAAAACCCCCTCAATATTCAGGAAAATTAAGAAGTGATTCAAACTGCAGGAAACATGTTTGACAAACTCAACACAACTTCAGTGGGAGAAATTTGCATTTTAAACTTCGTGTGAAATGGGATCAATGCAATTCTTAAGCATGCACGCAAATGTTCATTAGTCAGCTGTGAGTGAATTTTGTCGATTCATCTTTAAATTTCAAATTTTCATAGTATTTTTGACAAAGCCAACTTTATTTACTCAGTCATCTCTGCACTTCCCAAGCTAGTAAGTTAGTTCTTCTTTGTCGTTTTTTTTGGTGGTTGACGGTGCAGTACTGCCCCCAGCTGGCTTGAAGTGTTGACCTGAATGTCGCTGACCCACATAGCCACATCGCGCCTTTTCAAAAGTCAGAAACGGCCAGAAATAAAATATTTACCTACATGGTAAATGAGAAAACACTTTGCGGTCCAGATTTGGACCGGAGTCCGGGCGTTGGGGACTCTGATCTATGGCCTTGAGGAAAGATCCTCAGGCTGATCACGGGACAAAGGAAAACAAACCAAATACAAACTTGGTTTTATTCAATAAGTTTTCCGTAGATATTTTCAAATATAAACATTACCTGTTAGCCATGCTTTTAGCTCACCATTTTTATTCAGAATTTTAGCTTGTTTAAGAGTTTCTGTCTCGTATCAAGCCCTTTCAACCATTTCAAAGCCTAACTATTCAAAAAAAGCATTTTTTTTATTGATTATTTATTGGTTGAGTGAGGAACGCCCTGGAAATCCATGACTTAGTCCAATCAGCATATTCGCTTTGAACACTTTCTATTCTAAATTGATTCAGTGGGTTTTGTAATTACCAAGTAAAAATGCTAATTCATATTTTATTACCTGAGGGGTTAACCTGCCATTTCCAGTCACCTTTGTTGGCTTCTGGCCGACTCTAACGAATCGCCTGGTTCTGACTTGTGAACGCTGCTCACGTCCACCTCTGAGTGGTATTAATTACTCACAGTCTGACACTCTCCAAAGCCAAGCGCTGTGGCGGTTGTTGCATTATGGATGCGTCCACTGCCTGCACCTTTCCACCGTTTTGATGGACAAGCGAGCGTGTGGTGCTGAAATCTAATTGCTCGTTTGTGCGGGCAGGGTTGAAGCAGTCGGGGTAACCACTATATTAGATCCCTTCATCAGTCTCTACTTCTATTGGACCGCTGCTTGTTTGACTGTCATTTGCGCCGGCTCTGTTGTGCTCGTGCTCTCGTTCTGGTTTTTAATGAAATGGCATCAACTCAATTTCCTCTTCATAACCAGCCTTCAGGTATTTTCATTTCCAGAGATGCTGTTATCAAAACCAAAGGAAATGCTGTTCTCCAATTACAGTAGCATGTGTGCACAGAGGTAACAGCCTCTTCATTGTGCCTCCATTATTTGCGGTAAAAGGAAGTAGAGTCTGTTCAGCTGTTTGAACTGCAGGACACTAACTGGTTGGTTTACAGTGAACGTTCAGGGTTAGAAGGTTTGATGGCAGAAAACCCAGTTGGCTCAGTTTCTTGTTAATTGAATGAGAACCACCAATTCACGAGAACCACAGAACGAATCTCAATGAAATATAAATTATATTGTTTTTTTTATTCTTGCTGAAAACTCTTGAATCTTTTCTTCCTCTTTTTTGTCTTCCTGATGGTGTATCCAAAGCCCTCGCTTTAATGGGTTTAACATTTATAAACAGTAATGGAAAAGAAAAGAGCAGGCTGTTATCTATTGAATATCAGACTTTATTGGCTTCCTCATTCAATTAACATTTCACATTTTCCATTCGTAGGATCATTTTACCCGAGGCACCTGACAGTTTAATGAGGGCGACGGCAGTCGGTGTGGCTTTCCTGAACGAAGCCCTGCCAGTCCCACATCGTCTTTATTGAACTATATACATCGCATTAAGTCAAAACAATGGCTCGAATAAAGGTTGTCAGAATCTCTGCTTTAGTACCACAGGTCAGTATTTAACACTGATTACATCGGAGATTAGATTGAAGTACTGGGAAGCTGTCTTCACTTTCAAAGCACTTTAAAAAAATCCCTAAAATAAATGTAATTACATTTTTCTCTTACACTTTTCTGATTATACTGAGCTCTGCTAATCTGCCAGCTGCCTTTTCAACCCTCGGAGAATGGATTATTTTCCTTGCAGGGATTTATTGTCTGCAAGAAAATTATAGGTGTTGGACATTTGAAGGAAATGGTGCCTATTTTCAGTACGTCAGGTATTCGCTAGTTGAATTCCTCCTTCTAATTAGTCATAGTTATAATCTACGTACTAGAACTGAAAAGACACAGTTCTGATTTAAGGAAGGGAGGTGAGCTGTTACAAAGCTTATATCAGTGTAAAAGCAATCACTTCTGCAGTTATGGAGGGGGTGGGAGGAGCTTTAAGATCCATCCCTACCTGACATCACGTCATGGCTTTAGCACCTTAGGCAGCAGCTGGTATTGCAGGCATGCTTTTCCACATCAGTGGTCTTCAGTTCTTCCTGGGAGGTCTCGATATCCCATCTGGGAAATATTCTCTCTCTCTGGGGTCTATCCCTAGGTCTCCTCCCAGCTTGGTGTGCCCAAAAAAAACCTCTAAGGGGGTGTACGTGGGAGGCATTCTGATAGGATGTCCAGACAACCTTTAGACGGCTCCTTATGAAGCTTATTGCTAACGCCAACCTTACGCCTTTTCTGATGAAGCCAAAAGAACGTTATTCCAAGATGCTTTTAATTTGAAATCCTTGAAGATGTGCAGTTCTTCTACAGTCACCATCAGAAGTAGAAGAAGTATCTTCCATGATTGGGTTGCAGATGTATGCACAGGGGCCGTGTCCTGTTCTACAGACTATTAAAAAAATCCTGAAACAACATCGTAATAGAAACATTTTTTTAATGTTCACGATGCACCATGGAAAACCGGTTAAAACCAATAAATAAATGTTTAAAAAAATAAATAAAATCCTGGAACTGGGTCATATTAGTAAAACTGACTCGACTTCCAGTACCTTGTTATGCGTATTGGCTTTCACAAATCCAGTCTAAATCCCCTGACGCACCATTAATCGAAGCAGATTTTTAACGGCTCCTTTCTTTTATTTATTGTCTGTATGACTCGTTTCCTCGCGAGTCGTCAGTAGGTTTTATTTTAAAGCACAAAGCGCCGCGCTGCTGTGTGACAGTAAAACATCCCTCCTGCTCGAAACGCTTGTTGAAAGTCATTATCCGAGGCAGATGAGGAATAATGGGTTTTTGTTGGAGTCTAGCTTTTTAGTATTTTGGACCACAAACACTCGCTCTTGTAGTTTTTTTTAATGAATTTGTGTTTTCCCCCTCTGTGGCCCAGGGCGGGTGAGTCATCACTAGACGCTGGAGCTAAACAGTTTTAGGAGGGCAGGGGGAAAAGTGATCGTGGCTCGTTTTGTGTTATTATTTTCTTTTGTTTTGTGCTTCTCTGCTGAATTTGCATTTTGCTGCATTTAACAATGTGGACCGAAACACAGCGAGCAGCTCGTTCTCACTTTAAGTCTCAATTCCTCTCCTCTCAATTCTCCCCAATCCTTTCGTTCTCGTTCGGTCTTAATCTCTGCCTTTCTCCAAATTATCCCTGCGCTGAAAGCTCGCAGATATTACATCTCGTGTACAGTAAATAGATTCCGTCAGCCATTATCTGCCACCGCCGCTTGTGTTTTCAGATAGACCGCGCCTGTGCCTGTTATTGTTGTTATAAACCTCCACTTATCATCGCCTTCCTTCTTCACAAAGATGTTCGTTTTGCAAACAGCTCTTTATATCATCCAAATTTAACTTAGAGACTTCTGAGAGTTTACTTCGAAGGCACTTTCATTCTCTTTAACTTTTAAAGATTCTTGTTGTTTAGTCTTGTTCGGGAAAAAAAGCTTCAGAGCACCTGGGAGTTTATTTTTCATGTGTCAGGTACTCCACTGACGGGATGAACGCCGTTATTCCAGAAGATGTTTCGTCATTGGGAGCGCTCCCTTCGCTTTTTTAGTGTTTTTCGATGTGGGGACGGTAAAAGGCAAAAGCCCCGTGTGCTACAGCCGATGCTCCACGAGAGGATAAAGGTGAACTCTCAGAGCAATTCTGTATTGATTTGCAGTTACTCTTTCTTTAAGGAGACGACTGCACATTGGTGCAAAACACCCCCACCAGAGCCATGGACCCCCTCGCTGTAGCGATCACTTCCTGTCTTTTACTTGTCTGTGTGTCGAGTATATACTGTTCTTGGGGTTTTTCCTTCCTACTTTCGCCAAGTGCTTGCTCAAAGGGAGTCATGTGATTGTTGGGTTTCTGTGTTATTGTAGTTTCGTTACTCTTTCCTTTGTTTGGTCCTTGGATGTTTGAGCTTCACTGTCCTGTCACTGATTGATTTGAGGAAGAAGGAAAGCTGCTCCGCCTTCAGATTCATGACATTGCCACTTGTTGTTAACACACGACTGTAACGGAGAAGCCTGAGAGGTCAGACATCTGATGCACATCCATAGATTTGGGCTGTTTCAGTGGAACAGGAGATGATGCAGGTTCCAGATAAAATTAAAATTTAAACACCATATTTTTCTTTCTTGTTTTGAGAGCTGAGCAGACTGAAAGCTGCTGTTCTGGCTTCAGCGTCTGAAACGACAACCCGAGTTTGTTCAGTCACACGCTCATTTCTTGATGTTGCTCGTATTCATTTCTGATCTCGCTGTGAGTACACAATAACACGTGGTTATTGTGTACTTGCTCTCCTCTCTCTGAGTGTGTGTGTTTAACCTGCTGACGGTACACTTATTTTGGCGGTGGGTGCACCTGACTCAGTCCAAAGTGAGGAAATGAAATATGTGTTTGAGAGTCCTGAGCGACGGGTGTGACCCGGCCGGCTGCTGACTCGGTTATATCGCCCCAAAAACCCAACCTGATCCTGATTTGACTCCTCTGAGTTTTTATTTAACGGTGTGCGAGCGACACGAGAGGTCCTCGCAGTTTCTGAGATGTTTAAGAAAACTGCTTTAATTACTGTCTGAAAATGATGATTGTGTAAAAAGCTGAAAATGTAATTTGCAGTTATTGTGGTTTGCTGGTGTCTGCAGATATAATAATGCACGCAGTATCAGCAAAGAAGACTATAAAGGCTTCGCGGCTCTAATTGTCAGTAATTAAAGTACCTTATTGCCGTTAAGTCTGAGCACAGCGAGATCGTGTTTCCAAACACATTTTCCACAGTGGAAACAAATCACAGTGGAAAAGAGCTCCTAAATGTTGTGAAACCCTCTAATTAGCTCCATCACGGCCTCACAGACTAAATGCTGTGACACAAATTTACTCACTCTCAAAAGCGATAGACACCCCGTGCGTGTTAAAGCGCCGCTCGCACATTGGCGCCGATTCCCCCAACAGCTCCGTCGTCACTCACGCTCTTCTTCAAACTCGGATTCTTTTCCTTCAGACAAACTGCGCGCTCGCTCCTCGCGCTCCGGCTGTCGGGCTCCGGCTGTCGGGCTCCGGCGCCACTCGGCTGTTTTCTGTGCTCTGTCCTGCCTTTGGCTCTCCCGCCGCTCCACCACACCGCAGTCCCGCTGGAAGTAGGATTAATAATTACAAGTTCATCCATTATTCATATGTGACATAAGCAGCTCACAGTCTGGTAAACACGCAGCGCTCACAGCTTAGCGTCCTCGCTTTCTCAGTCTTCACGTGTTCGTCAGGATCCAGGCTTTTTTTTTCAAGCTGAGCTGTGAAATTATGCAAATAATTAACTGGAGGTCAGACATAGACAGTGACCTCTGACCTTAACATGCTGAGCACAAGTGGTGATAACTGCTAGTTTATTAGCATAAAACACAGAAACAATAACTAGTGAGCATAAAATAAGCTAATAAGGACAAAGTCCAGGCTGCGAGGATCTTAGTGAGTCATAGTTATAGGGGAGTTATGGTGGTTACCTCCATGAATAAATGCAAACGCTCCCGATATACGTTATCATCTCCAGATTTTCTCTCCAGACTGTCGTTCTACTGAAGCGTTCATTCTCAGCCTCCAGATTTTGTTTTTGTGGATTTAACAGCAAAAATCAGGTTTCTGCAAGTTCTCAGCTGAGACTGACTCATTCATCCTCTCTGTAAACATACATACATGTAAAACTAACTTAATAGGAAACGTTTTAAAGACACTGATGAAAGGAAAATAGCTTAAGCTAAAACTAGCCAGAGCTCAGAGCCGGCCCAAGCTAGCAGCCTCGGTATGAGCAACGGATCTAAACTGTGAGAGGAAAATGATACACGAGTCAGTGTCCTGTTATCAGATGAACTTATAAACACAACACTGTCAGTAACTGTTTTTGTTTAGGGAGGTCAAACCTGTAAGTCTTGTTTTCATTTAATTATTAAACCTTTTTATTGTCAAATCTTTATTTGAACTTAGTGCGGTCGAATAACTTCTTTTATTATGAAAATTACATTTTGGATTGACTTTTGTTTCTTTCTTTCTATTTTTTTAGTCATTATAAAGAAAATCAGCAAACAGCTGGTCACACTTGGCAAAATGAGCCAAACATATTGCACCGGGTGATCTATGCGTAACTGTTACGCCCCTAGTCTAGGCGTCTAGAGACGCACATAAGATTTGAGGAGAGAGAAGCAAGTACCTGCCCTGGGTCCCAAACCAAACATCCGAAACCGGTTATGAGTAAAAAAAAGGTGATTTTTATTTAATGTCAGGAAGCATAGCTCCAGGGTGAACCCAGGCCGAAATAATAAACAAAACCAACTAAGTCCTGCCAGAGGAAACTAACTAAACCCTAAGAAAGAAACAAAACAAACAAATGACAGTGACTATCCCTCGCTTCCTACCCCAGAAACAGGAGAAAACAGTTCAAAAGAAAAGGCGGCTCACCCCTTCAGCCTATGCACACATAAGCACTGAGTTTACCCACAAGCGGCGGCTCTTAGATAGACAGATACAGAGGAAACCAGGTCTGCTGTCAAAAACTGCTCGCTCGCTTCCCTCTCAGCTGTCAGAGCGGCTTTTTGAAGGCAGTCACGTGCTCCACGGTCCAATCAGCAGCTCACTGCTCTTCATTAGGGGAGGGACCTGCAGAGAGTCAGACACAGTAAAGAGACACAGCAGCTCACACAGACTTCTTATGGCCACGAGCCGTAACAGTAACATAAAGAATAAACACACTCTGACTCCTTGCTACATGAATGTGAACAATTTAAACTAAGAAATAAAAGTTTATTTCATATCATTTTGTAAAATAAAGAAAAACAGTGAGGTGATTGAAACCAACATGTTCCACATATCTTTGCTCTGTATCCACAGATTCAGTGCCATCACTCACATTTCTCTTTTTCAACAAAGACGCGCTCGGTTTGTTTGCCGTCTACCTGTCCACTGTGGCTACATTTGAGTTCCACAGCACGCTGTGATATTTTACACAGAGGTGAGTTCAGACTGGTCTAAACTCGTCTCCCATCCCACACCTTTGGGATGAAGTTGCACACCAAGCGTGAGCTGCACGTGATCACCTGGCTCCAGTGTTTGACCTCAGCAACGCTCGGAGTCTTCTGTCTGAACAGGAGCAGAAACCCCTGCAGCCGTCTCCCACATCTGCTGGAAAACATCTGTGCTGTTACATCCACCTCCCCGCGTTCCCTCCCTACTTTACTCCTCCATGTTCTTTTTTTATCTTTCTTCTGTAAGAAGCCAAACAAACAACCAAATAGACAAATATGATAATATTTCAGCTGTCCTCTCGCTCAAAGCAAATTTGCAATTTTTTGGGAAGCGGCTCTCCGGTTGTTCCCGTGTTATTTCCCATCAGGGCGGATCAAACCTGGGCGAGCTGACTGCGACAAACAATCAGAGTTTCATTACGGAGCTTAACGCCACTGTGCTCTGACGAGGGGGGGGGAGGACGAGGGCAGCTCTGACAGAAGGAGGATGTTTTTCTCCACAGTGCACGGAGGGACTGGAACCTACCTCGTCTGTGGCTGTGAGACGTCGTGTAGCTCTGTGGGGTAAATATAAGCAAATGAAGAAATTTAAGAGATTAGAGATTTAATTTTAACAGTTGCGGTGTAGATGGGACGCACTTGCATTCTGAATTGAGGCGTTTCATACAAGTTAAAGCACAAATTAGATGGTTACACGCTGCATATCACAATTTACTACTAAAATGATTTCATTCGATGCTTTTTCCACTATTTGCAAAACTGAATTTACAGTGTTTAAACATTTAAAATGTTTGCACTAAGAATTAATCAAATCAAATCAAATCAAATCACTTTTATTGTCACATCACATGTGCAGGCACACTGGCACAGCACATGTGAGTGAAATTCTTGTGTGCGAGCCCCACAAGCAACAGAGATGTGCAAACACAACAACACAAACGAGCAAAATACAAGAATGGCCAACCTGAAACTAATAAATATATGTACAATATATAATAGTGTATGCATTTCTGGATGTGTATACTAAATATTTTCCTACGTGTGTGTGCGTGTGTGTGTGTGTGTGTGTGTGTGTGTGTGTGTGTGTGTGTGTGTGTGTGTGTGTGTGTGTACACATTTTTACAAATTAAATAGCAAAAAAAAATAAAATAAAATAATAATAATAATAATAAAATATATAAAATAAAATATACAGAGTTGAATATGTGCAAAACAAGTGGCATTTATATACAGTGTGGAGTGCATAATGTTAAAGTTCCAGTAGTGAAGCTGAGGTGTCTATGACGTGTTCAGCAGTCTGATGGCCTGGTGGAAGAAGCTGTCTCTCAGTCTGCTGGTACGGGACCGGATGCTGCAGAACCTCCTTCCTGATGGAAGCAGTCTGAACAGTTTATGGCTGGGGTGACTGGAGTCCTTGATGATCCTCCCCGCTTTCCTCAGGCAGCGCTTCCTGTAGATGTCTTGGAGGGAGGGAAGCTCACCTCCAATTATCCGTTCAGAGCACCGCACTACTCGCTGGAGAGCTTTGCAGTTGTAGGCGGTGCTGTTGCCATACCAGGTGGTGATGCATCCAGTGAGGATGCTCTCACTGGCACAGTGATAGAAGGTCCTGAGGATGCGGGGGCTCATGCCGAATCTTTTCAGTCTCCTGAGAAAGAAGAGGCGCTGCTGCGCCTTCTTCACTGTTTTGTTTGTGTGTACTGACCACGTAAGATCCTCAGCCAGATGTACTCCAAGGAACCGGAAGCTGCTCACTCTCTCCACAGCAGCGCCGTTGATGGTGATGGGGGTGTGTACTTCTCTGCACCTCCGGAAGTCCACTATCAACTCCTTTGTCTTTGCGACGTTGAGGGTGAGATGGTTGTCTTGACACCAGTGGGTCAGGGCGCTGACCTCCTCCCTGTAAGCCGTCTCATCACCGTTGGTGATAAGACCCACCACTGTAGTGTCGTCCGCAAACTTCACAATGATGTTGGAGCTGTTAGTGGCTGTGCAGTCGTAGGTGTAGAGTGAGTACAGGAGAGGGCTCAGTACACACCCCTGTGGAGCACCAGTGTTCAGTGTGATGGGGGATGAGGTGATGCTGCCCAGTCTGACCACCTGGCGTCTGTCAGACAGGAAGCTAAGGATCCAGCTGCAGAGGGAGCTGCTCAGTCCTAGATCCTGCAGTTTCCTGTCCAGCTTCGAGGGAACGATGGTATTGAATGCTGAGCTGTAATCTACAAACAGCATCCTCACATACGTGTCTCTCTTCTCCAGGTGTGACAGGGCAGTGTGTAGTGTCAGGGCTATGGCATCATCAGTGGACCTGTTGTGGCGGTATGCAAACTGTAGAGGGTCCAGTGAGTCGGGTAGTGCAGAGCAGATGAAGTCCCTGACCAGCTTCTCGAAGCATTTGCTTACGATGGGGGTCAGGGCTACAGGTCGCCAGTCGTTCAATGAGGAGATGGTGGAGGATTTGGGTACAGGGACGACGGTGGCCATTTTGAAGCAGGCTGGGACTACAGACAGAGAGAGGGAAAGGTTGAAGATGTGCGTGAACACTCCAGCCAGCTGAGCCGCGCATGACCTGAGGACGCGGCCGGGAATCCCGTCCGGACCAGTAGCTTTGCGTGCGTTCACCTTCCTGAAGCACTTCCGCGCATCCTCCTCAGACACAGTGTGCGCACTGACGTCATCCGCGGTGCGCACACTGTCCGGTCTCATGGTGTTCGCTGCGTCGAATCTAGCGTAGAATACGTTTAGATCCTCACACAGAGAGGCCGTGGTCTGCGGTGTGCTGGTTTTCCCTCTAAAGTCTGTGATCGTGTTTAGTCCCTGCCACATACTCCGAGGGTTGTCAAACTGTTGCTCCACCCTGTCCCTGTACTCACGTTTGGCTGCTTTGATCGTCTTCCGGAGTTGGTAATGTGCGTGTTTGTAGTCCGATGTGTTCGCGGAGGCAAAGGCGGTGTTCCGTGCCGCGCGAACATCTCCGTTAATCCAGGGTTTTTGATTTGGGAAGGATTTGACTGTTCTGGATGGGACGACATCTTCCACGCATTTCCTGATAAATCCACAGACTGAGTCTGTGTATTCATCAATGTCTCTGGCGGCCACGTGAAACATTTCCCAGTCCGCGTGATCAAAACAGTCCCGCAGCGCAGACTCCGATTGGTCCGTCCAACAGTGCACCGCCCTCCGGGTTGGAGCTTCCTGTTTCAGCTTCTGCCTGTAGGCGGGCAGGAGCAGGATGGAGCAGTGATCTGATTGGCCGAATGGGGCGCGGGGGAGGGCTTTGTACGCATCCCGGAAAGAGGTGTAGCAGTGGTCGAGTAGCCGATCTCCACGAGTGTTAAAATGGATGTGTTGGTGGAGTTTGGGTGAGACTTTCTTCAGGTTTCCCTTATTAAAGTCTCCGGCTGTGATAAACGCTGCCTCTGGGTGTGCGGTTTCCTCGCTGCTGATCGCGCTGTACAGTTCCCTGAGTGCACGGTCAGTGTCGGCTTGTGGGGGAATGTAAACAGCCGTAATAATCACTGCTGTAAATTCCCTCGGTAGCCAGAATGGCCGGCACTTAATCATCAGGTACTCCAGGTCCGGTGAGCAGAAGGATTTGACCGGGTGCACGTTCGCATAATCACACCAGCTGTTGTTGATCATGAAACACACACCACCGCCTTTGCTTTTCCCAGTAAGATCCTGTGACCTGTCCGCGCGGTGCACAGAGAACCCCAGCAGTTGTATTGCGGAGTCCGGTACTTTGTCCGATAGCCAGGTTTCTGTGAGGCAGATCACGCAGCAGTCCCGCATCTCTCGCTGGAATGAGATCCGTGCCCGAAGCTCGCACAGCTTGTTCTCCAGAGACTGCATATTAGCCAGTAATAAACTGGGTAACGGTGGTCTGTAAGTGCGCCGTCTCAGTCGAACCAGAACGCCAGATCTTCTCCCTCTGCGTCGGCGTTTGCGGCCTCCAGGGCCAGAGAACAAAGGCGTCTCAGGTGAGATGAATGGGGGGTCTACAAACGGAGCGTCCGTGTTGCAAAACTTGAACTCCGGAAAGTTATAAGAAAGACCGTCTTTTATGTCCAGTAAGGTTTGTCGGTCGTACACAAGGAGACAAGTGCTGCTCGTGAAAAAATAAAGGAAAAGTAAAATTAAACACAGAAAAAAGCCGTTGCTTGGGGGAGCTCGCGACGAGGCTGCCATACTCGGCGCCATCTTGATATCATATTAATCATATTTAGAGTAAAAGTAAAGGTTTTCTAAAATGTCGCTTTACGTCTACCAACAGTGGTGACCCCGCCTTTAAAGATTCACCTTTAAATGTGCAACCTCAGCTGAGACATTTAGGCTATAATTTAGCCACAAAAGCATTAAAGACTCATTTCAGGCTGTGAATCATGCAAAGCTATGCTGGTGCTGGTAATGAACGCAGGCACATGAATCCCAGTAGAGATAAAACTGCAAGCTTCTATTAATAAGCAGAAGCAGCGACCGTCTCCATCCTGCACAATTACTCATAAAAAACGACCACAAACAAATAAAATGAATAACTCGCACTTGTTTCCTTGGATACCGAGCCAATGTTTATCATCAGTATTTAAACATCAAACACGAGTCAGGCTGGCAATAAAAACTAAAAGCGCAAACACTGGACTGTTGAAACTCCAGCACAGCTAACGATGACCCGATCCCCTCGTGTTGCTGTTTGAGGAATCGGAGCAGCTGAGAGCAGAGCTTCAGCGCTGTCAAGCATCACTCTGTCCTTGTTTCACCCTCGGAGCGCAGCAGAAAGCAGCGGGGCCGCCCACGGCAGAGCGTTGGCTCTGGTGTGAATGCGGCGATAATTGCCCTTCCATCCACTTCAGCCACCGAGCCAAACGCCGGCGGGTCGCTCAGCCAGCCACCTGTGGTGCATTATGGTCCGCACTCAGCTCTAATAAGAGCTAATCCTCCGTGATGAGCCCCGGCCCGGGCCTCGTGTCAGCACGCATCCTCTACCCGGGCTGCGCTCGATGACAGGGAACGTTTCAGACGTGTTACAGGTGAACCTCTTTCCAAACGCGTCCTCCACACGGGCGGCGGTCAACAAGGGAAGAGCTTCAGCTTTCACGGTGTTCCACGGAGAAAGCAAGCCGGGTGGGATGAACTCAGGAGAGCCGATGCTGTCAGGAGTGTTTGCTTTCTAACTTAAAGCGAGCAGAGATCACCAGAAGCTACGCCTAGCAAGAGCAACAATGGATGCTCAGGAGGATTTATGAAAGTGCAAATGCTCAACTTCACTAAAAACATTTCTCAGTCTGCAGAGATGATAATCTGCAGGAAGGAAACCAGTTACAGTTGCATTCAACAAAGTTGCTCTCTGGGCTGCTGTGTGTCCACAGTGGCAAATCAAAGCTCAGCTAAGCATTCATCGAGACTTACACTTCAAGTAGAGAATGTAGAACCTCGAACCTGGCTCAAAATACAGACCTAACATAGATTTTATTATATATTTCTATGTTAGGTCTGTATTTTGAGCCAGGTTCGAGGTTCTACATTCTCTACTTGAAGTGTAAGTCTCGATGAATGCTTAGCTTTATTATATATTATATATTTCTATTATACGGCAGCACGGTGGCACGGTGGTTAGCACTGTTGCTGCACAGCAAGAAGGTCCCGAGTTCAATTCCTCCATCAGGCCGGGGTCTTTCTGTGTGGAGTTTGCATGTTCTCCCTGTGTTTGCGTGGGTTCTCTCCGGGTTCTCCGGCTTCCTCCCACCGTCCAAAGACATGCAGCTTGTGGGGATAGGTTAATTGATTAATCTAAATTGTCACTAGGTGTGAATGTGAGTGTGAATGGTTGTCTGTCCCTGTGTGTTGGCCCTGCGACAGACTGGCGACCTGTCCAGGGTGTACCCCGCCTCTCGCCCTATGACAGCTGGGATAGGCTCCGCGACCCTGAAAAGGAGAAGCGGAAGCGAATGGATGGATGGATGGATGGACTATTATACATTTAGTTTCTAAATGAAGAAACTAAAGTAAGAGAAAGAGGAAGTCGGTGAGAATAAATGCAGTTTGAGCTGCATTTAGAAAAACACAAATGCTCTCTGGAGAGCAGTACGTGCACTTTATGAGTGCAGAAATCGATAGATGGTACATTAAAAAAAGAGAGACGGTCATTACAGCTGATTCATGCCACAGCATAAAGACATCAAATTTAAAAGTTTTGCCAAATAAGTTTATGGAGGAAAAACAAACAAGTGTTTTGTCATTCTGGATGAAATCTCTTAAATGTTGTCAGAGGGCGTGTGTGAATCTCTGACAGATGACTTTTCCTCCACATTCAAGAGAAGCTGTGATTGCTTCAAGTTTCAGTGCGTAACAATGCGAGTGGAGTGAGAAACGGATCGGATGCATTCAGAGAAACGCTCGGGAGCGGATCGGCTAAGTGGAAGAGTCTGTCCGAGCGGCAGGTGTGAAACGGGAGGACGAGTTTATTCCCCGCGGTGCGTTCCTCGACGAGGTGAAAGGTTTCAGGAGTGAAAGTGGGTCAGGCTCGCACGTCCTGCAGAGCACAGGTGAAACGATTTCACTCGGACACTTTCATTGGTCTGTGCAGGAGTGGCAGATAGAAGGCATGTCAGCAGGTGATGTTTGCATCTTTAATGTGTGTCCAGGAAATTTCCCTTTTTTGGGGGGGGGGGATTTTTTTCTTTTTGATATTTGATGAGGGGAAGTTGTTATAAAGGAATTGTAAGAATGAGTGTAGAGGGGGGAAAAACCTCCTTCCTGTTCAACACATGAAATGTGTCTTTGCTGCAGGAAAGCAGCATGTACATTCATCCAGACTGCTTTAGCCCCTCCCCTTTTAGAGCCACCTTTCTCCAGATTGGCTATAAATGTAAGGCTTGAAGAGCAGTGTGTGCTTGAGAGGGTCCGATAAAGATGGCCCCTCTTTCACATTAGATTCTAGGGTAGAAAAAACTGTTGGAGACATTAAATGAATTTTTTAACATGTTTAAATCAAGCATTTAATAAAGTAATATGTATGCATAGACATATTTAGGGTCTATATAAAGACCCTCAATGCACAGGCCTTGGTCAGTGCCTGGTAATACAGGTAAAATGATAAGACACTGACTTGTCTGTAAACACTCACCAACTACGTGTTATGTGGTTGTGAAACTGCGACGAGTGCAACACAGCCCAAAGTGCAGTAAAAGTTTAGCTTTATTTTGAAGGCGAGCTGCACCCGTTTCCAGTTTCCTCACAGCAAACTTCTAATGACCACAGCAACCCCAAGGAGGTTTGGGTTGTAACACCCATTGAGGCCCCAGACAGACGGGGAATCTCTGTTTTTCACATGTGCAACCGCATTAAAGAGCGAGCAGGTGATGTGGATAATAGTGAGCATGCAGTGCTCGTAATGGCATATCTGTGCATGCCACATACACATCACCCATCCTGATACTCTGTGACAGCACATGACAAAAAGCCCACAGTGTTGCTTCGGCTGTGGTCTGTCCAGATCCCAGTGCTATCGAGCATTTGTCAGATGTGCTGGAGAAACAAACCCCACCCACACCCACCCAACAATCCAAAGGATTCAGAGGACATACTTCCAACATCACAGTGCCAGACATGAGCTCCCGTCTTCATACCCTGACAGGTCATAGCTTTTTTGGCAGGTTGTGCTACGTTGCGGCTGATCTGTGTAAATCACAGTGACATATTCCAAATCACAGTGTACATGCAGTTTTAAAGGGACTGTTTGTGTGGGGGCCGTGACCGGCCGTGACATCCCTGCAATGCTACACAAAGAAAAAGAGAAACGGGGAGTACAGTTTTCTAAAACTCTGTATTTAATCTTCATAGTGTTTCTCTGACAGCTCCGGCTATGGATGAATGACCTGGCAAAACAACTAACCCAAAGTGTTAGCCATCAGTGAGACCGTGACATACAGTGTAGACCATCATGTAGTTTAAAGTGTAGTCCTTAACCTGAATAAAAAGAGATTTTTTTCTTTTGAGGGAACCGAAATGACATCATTTCTGCTTCGTCGTGTTTGGACAGAACAGGGTGGAAAATTGACTCGCTGACAAACTGTGGGGCCGCTCGGCTGGAAGACCCCACAGAGGGAGAAAAGTCCGAGCTTCATCGTAGTTTGGTGTATTTCACAGTCCAGCGGAGGACTCGGGGGAAACAGCCTGAGCTCAGCTCTTTAAACCCCTCAGACATTCTTTATTTGAGTCGAGCTGGAAACACTCTGCGCCCGGCAGGGAGGGTATCGCTGATAAACGAGAGGTCAGCGCCGCCGCGGGGGTCCTGTAATGCTGACCGGACCGCGGGGGGACGGCGCAGAGCGCTCCCAGCATCCTGCCATGACGAATTAGTGTTTTACCACAAAACCGCCAACAAGCTGGACCGACACTGCTGACCTTAAATGCGGCAGAAGGACGCGGGGTGTCTCAAGAGGGTCGGGCAGGTGGATGTTGTGAAGATACATCAACTTCATCTGTGGAGCGAGGAAGCGGTCTGTAGCCACTTTCGGCCTCCAGCAGGTCGAGTGAAGCTCCAAGAGTAACGTCTCTGTTTGTGCGCTTCTTGAAAGAACGTTTCAAAGTGCTCACGGGTAAAAATCTGTCCAACTTCCCCTGAAAAAACGACACATCACTTTTTCGCCTCACTGTTTCTCTCCTAATGTCTTTTCTTCTTTCCTGTGTCTGAGCGGTGGGAGCGTTTCTTTGCTGAGGGAGCTCACAGATAGAGATAACTCTCAGAGGGAAGCCGCTCAAGTTTATGGTTATGAGGAAAACTTTAAAAGCTGATGATGTGAAGTGGAACACATTGTTATATATGTCCAGGCACCGTTTGTTAATGCAAAGAGTTAAAGCAGTTTTACTTCAAGTCTTTTTTCTTAATGTTTGCCTTCAGTCAGGTTTGTCGGGGGGAACAAAGCAGCAGCAGCGACAGTGGCAGAACTTCCCCCACACCGAAACTCACCAAAACTCTTAAATGAGTCGGTGAACAATGAATCCAGTTACACCGGCTTTCTGAATCTGAACCATCAGAAAGTAGCTTTTAGCTTTCAGGCTGTGCACAAAGTCTTCAAAGGAAAGAGACGGGATGTGTGGATATTTCCAAACCTCAGGAAAGCAGTTTCAGTCATTCCGAGCTCTAAAGAAGTCTTTAGTTTAAAGATAATTTCCATGTATTTGTATTTCCAATATGTATTTGCTGGTGTATGGAAATGTTCCAGGACTTCCCTGCTGTCCCACTTGGATTTATGGAATACATAATAGAAACCTCTATGTGGAACAAACTGTCATGACATGAGCCTAGACCAGGGTTCGGTAACTCCAGGCCTCGAGGGCCGGTGTCCTGCAGGTTTTAGATGTGGCCTTGATCCAACACAGCTGATTTAAATGGCTAAATTACCTCCTTAACATGTGTGGAAGTTTTCCAGAGGCCTGGTAATAAACTAATCATTTGATACGACCTGGCTCAGGGGGGTGGGAATCGCATCTGTAACCGGAAGGTCGCCGGTTCGATCCCTGGGCTCTCTGTCCTGGTCGTTGTGTCCTTGGGCAAGACACTTTACCCTACTTGCCTACTGGTGTTGGCCAGAGGGGCCGATGGCGCGATATGGCAGCCTCGCTTCTGTCAGTCTGCCCCAGGGCAGCTGTGGCTACAACTGTAGCTGCCTCCACCAGTGTGTGAGTGTGAGAGTGAATGAATAATGGTATTGTAAAGCGCTTTGGGTGCCTTGAAAAGCGCTAAAACCTGCAGGAGACCGGCCCTTGAGGCCTGAAATTGCCCACCCCTGGTCTAGACCCTGATATGAAAGGAGAACCTGGGTTGCAAAGTGGCCTGCAGCAGGATGAACAACCTAATTAGTGAATTTTGCAAATCGGACATGTAAAAGGATATAAGCTGAGCCATCAGAGGATGTGATTATGTAGTCTGGTACAGAGATCAGCTCGTTCCTGTTTAAGTCTGTAGGCTCTACTGTAAAAGCATACAGTAGTGTATGAAGCATACTACATACATACTACATCATCCTCTGCTAAAATAACCCCTGTTCACTGTGTCAGTGAAGACATTCAGACATTTGTTCAATTCTTTCAGGCAAAGTGTTGAATAAGATCAAATCTTTATTTTTGGAAGATACACTTTGCTTTTTTTAAATCCAGCACGTGCAGGTTTGTTGGATTCAGGCTGTGTGTCTCAGTGTGATCCCAGACTGACTCCATATCGGGATGAGGACTCTGGGGGGGTCCGACCATCTGTTGCAGGACTCTGTTGCTCTTTGTGGGGCTGAAAATAGTCCTTTATGAGTCTGGATAGATGCCAGATGCTTTCTAATGGTAGAAAGCAACACTTTAGAAACACTGAATTGAAGTGTTTAGAACTTGTTGGGATGCTATCATCAAAGATCAATTGGCCAATAGCTGCCCGACCAAACCTTAAGTATAGTGGGATGTAGTGATGAATGATGGATACTGTAAAAATCTTCTGATGTGAATGAGTAGCAGGTCCAGCCTGTCCCCGGCGACTAAGCTCCTCACCCCATCTCTAAGGCTGAGCCCACACACCCCTCAGAGCATGCTCATTCTGGGGCAGCAACACCTTCCCAGTCCTTTTCCAGCTGAGAACCACGGCGTCACTCTTGGAAATACCAATTCTTCTCTTTGTTTGCTTTGCACTTTACAAACACCACGATGCCTTTAATAGTTAAACAAGCTTACTGAATAGCTGCTAAAGAGGCCACTCATACTGTAAGTATATGTGTTGACGTACTCTGGATACATCAGTGTCGTTTTCCTGGAATGAAGAATTTACTCCAGTTAGGTTTTTTCCAAAGGTGAATCAAAGCACTCGAATTTATTAAGCTGATTACTGAAGAAACACACACACACACACACACACACACACACACACACACACACACACACACACACACACACACACACAGAGAGAGAGAGAGAGAACAAAGTGATTGGTTAGAGGCTCGAGAGTGTGAGTCTAAGAGACTTGGGCAGCTCATGTTGCCAGAACCAAAGTGCTGCTATCTGAAGAAGAAAAGAAACCGATATAAGAGCCAGAGGTCGAACTCTTTCGTCGCTCTCCTTTCATCTTTTTTGGTCTGGGTCATCCTCTGCTCTCTTGGAGGTTGCAGAGGCAGTTGACAGTAAAAGGCATAAATAAATGCAGGGTGCTGCATCACGAGACCTCACAAAACAACATCAGGCCGACTTCCCAGAATAGAACTCGCCAGCCAGCCTGTCAGCAGCGCGTGAATGTAAATCACAAAGATGAATCCTACACTTGTATACACATTTTTTTGTTCGCAGTGGTATTTAATTGAAGTCAGCACCTGATTAATAACAGCGGCCTGCAGCCTGCAGCCGTGCGAACCTCTGTGATCATCAATGATGTTGGACAGCTCCGTGTGTGTCTGTGTGCACGCGTTCACTGCTGTAAAGTGTTAACTTTAATGCAAAAAGTTTTTAGACCAAAGATCCTGATGTTACTGCATTCAAACTAAAGGTGTGTTAACTGGACTTTATAATAATTACAATAAATCTGCTGTAAATTAAATTCACAGTGCAAATTAAATAAAGTAATTTACTGTATAAACCTGTTTCATCAATGTTGATATTACAGTTTGATGCTGTTTGAACTGCTCACATTGGTTACAGTGTATCTGATACTACAGCAGTGGTTCTTTTACTTTGCAGGACTCATTTTGTGTCCAGGTCTTTATTTAATAATTGTTTTAAATAGTAAAGATGATCTTATCCTGGTTTTATCGACGTGCACTGACCGGCCAAAGCAGCAACACTTATGTGCTGTTTATCCATCACTTTTATCAAAGCAGCAGCATATTTTTTACATATGAGCTATAAAGCTTTATGTACCAGTTCCTCTGCTTTATGAGACTCGCTCATCATGATAATGAGCCTCCGTGCAGAAGCCTGATTCCTTCTGGAAACTTCTGCCATGAATCAGTGTGGGCAGACTAAAGGTATGACTAACCACATCAATCACTCAATGAAAGCTCAGCACTGGGCACAGCTAACACCCATAATAATCAACAAAGCAATATTTCACAATGAGCGTAATAATATATCCATATAACAGACAGCATTGGCCAAATATGATCCATGTTTGCGCGAGTTTGGCTGCTTCAGCTCAGCAACAGGTTCTTCTCACGTCAGGCGTGTTGTGACATTTGTCAGCATCGTAACTGAGCCCGAAGTGTGACGAGTAGCCCAGAATAGGCCTGGATGTGCAGCCTGTCTGCTGTATGAATGACTTCCTGTGACTACACGTTGTTAACTGGACTCTGCAGGACCTCTGAGAGTATCTGGAATTATTAGGCGTCATTAGCAGCAGATCCTTTATGGTCCTGGAAGTTGCAGTTTGGAGGAGGAATGGGGAGTTTCAGGCCAAATTAATGTTGGATATTCATGGTTCTTCTATGAGCATTCAGCCCTGAAATGACTAAGTTATGGTAGACTTGTGATATATTTGCTTTACCTGGATGAGTTTCACTGAACATTTTTTCTCCTCTTGAACCTTTTGAAAGTTTCACACAGAACTTTTTTAATGACTGGAAGTCTTTGTTTTTACGCCTCATGCGACTGTTGGATCGACATCCAATCAAAGCCCCGATGAACAAGTTTACTGGAAACGGAAGCATCTGCAAACCGCCACCTCCATCCACACAAACAGTGCTGATGCTGAAGTGAAGCTGTCTCCCGCAGTGACCGTCGCTGGCTGTTTACTCGAGTATAAAATTTATTGGCTTGATGAATTTTCAAGAGCTAATTCTGGTAATGTATCTACGATAAAAGCGTGCGTGTGCGCAGCGCTGTGCAGGCTTTTAAATTAAACATCACAGGTGGATATGAGTCCATCATAAAACACCAACTCGCAGTAAAAGCGGCCGAACAGACATCTCGTCTGCAGCGCGTCAGCAAAGCGTCCCGAAAGTTTATTAAGAACAGAAGTATCGATCGAACTCAAAGCAAATTTCAGCAGCAATCAGCATGCAGACAGATTTGCGAGCCGACTGCAGGTTTTAATAGTGGGAGCAAACACACGTGCGAGTGTAGTCGATGTCTCGATGCTGCAGGCGACGTGTCTCTGGGCTGATGTGATCTTGACTTCACGATTGATTAAGGCCTGAAATCACAGAGTGGAGCTGAGAATAAGTCAGAGGAGAATTACCAACAGATGTTCTTCACCTGATGGTCGAGCAGGACAAAAGATGATAAATCAGAATATATGAGCCGGTGGTTTCCACTGTGGAGGTTAGTTACGGTGGACCTCCATTACACAGACAGCTTTATGATTTCCTAAGGCTGTTGAAAATTAGCTGGCACCATTTAATAGTTAAAAAAAATCACATCAGGTAAAGATCTGCTCGTTTCTGAGTTTTAACGGTGAAGACAGCCAGACAATCGATGAATAACCAAACTCTTAGTACCTGTCAGAGGTGGTTTAAATTCTGCTCCTGTCAGAGTTATGGTAGTTTGTGTTCTTTAGCCACAATCAAATGAAATTTCTGAAACACTTTTATTCTGAAATGCAGGGTCAGGTGATAAATTAACAGTACCCTAAGCCAACGACATATTTCTAATGAAAAGAATGACGCTACAATGGTAAAATATGGCTCTACTTTACGTTTTAATGGTTAATCGATGGGTTAATAATGGACAGAAGCTAAAAAATAATAAGTCAGTGTTTGGGATACAACAATGAAGGTTTCAGAAGTGCATTAGTACCTACTGTCTGCTGAAGGACGGACGATCCGGCACAGCAAATCATACACAAGTTTGTTACTAAGAAAATGTTTGGATTGCAGTTAAACAGCATTTATCTCAGTCTTTAAGTCCCCGAGGATCTTGGCCTCGATTGGTTGAGTCCGACTGGTAATCAGCAAACACCCAAGATCATAACGAGGCAGATAAAAATTGTTAAGTAACAGCTAGTACTGCTGTCTCTCAGCTTTTCTGTGGCCTCTTCTTTTTCCAGCCCTGGATAGTTTTATTACCTCCTCGGGCTTCTACTTAAGTGAAATAATCTGGGAGGTCAAGAGCAGAGACTGGCTGCTTATTTCAGCTGGTCACGGCTCGGAGCCAAAGCTGACCTTTCGACGAGCTGACACTCAGATGCAGGAACTTTCTTGAGAATTGCTCCAATTTCTGTCTGCGTCAGAGTAATCCAGTGACAGCAGATTTGGAAAACCCATCATCCATTGGTCTTCATCCTCTCACAAATGTGGTTATAAGATTTTTTAAAAAGTAATACAAGAGGTCAACCAGTCCATTTCTAATTGAAGGCTATAAAAAGGCCCTTCTACTCCGCCTGTCCTGGAGCCTATCCCAGCTGTCTTAGGGCGAGAGGTGGGGTACACCCTGGACAGGTCGCCAGTCTGTCACAGAGACAGACAACCATTCACACTCACATTCACACCTATGGGCAATTTAGAGTTGCCAGTTAACCTGTCCCCACTAACTGCATGTCTTTGGGCTGTGGGAGGAAGCCAGAGAGAACCCACGCAAACACGGGGAGAACATACAAACTCCACACATAAAGACCAGGCCTGACGGTGGAATTGAACCCAGGACCTTCTTGCTGTGAAGCAACAGTGCTAATCACCCAGCCAGCACGCTAATCACAAGTGGCTAACAACCTAGCCGCTAACTGCTTATTAGGAACAAGGATATCTCCAAGTCAACAAGTGTAAGTGAAAGGGCTCCGAGTAATGTAGATATATCTGCTCTTACAGGTAAACTTTTTGTTCTTGTGTTATTTGGTTTGCCAAAGAGTTGAAATGTTCATATAAAGGGTGTAAATATACCTAATCCTAAACTTACCCCGACCTCTAGACAGATTGGTGGTGACTTGGCACACGACCGCCACCAGAGGTTCAATACTGGCCTCCTGAAAGTACAGACAAAGAGTAAGATTAAGTACACCCTGTAATGGCAATAATAGATGGACCTCATAATACCCTAAAAGACAAGATAATGCACCACTGTATTCTGTATTGTGCCACTCCGTCCTGCACCGGGAGGTAATCACGAGTCTGCAATGGAAACTGAACAGCTGATATTTCTTCTAACCAAAGTAGAGGGTGCTACTGGCCTTACGCCATAAAGAACACAATAATACCCCTACATAAATGCATGCTTGTCAGTCTCTCAAAAGGCTGCCATAAGCTTGTAAACCACTCTGTTTTTCCCAGTTACCTTTGAGCGTACGAAGCACCTCGGGGGGCTGAGTCCACCTGGAGATCGGGGATGCAGCTTTATTATTCTGCTCCACGCACGAGCCAATGCAGGCAGGTGATGAGAGATCTGAACAGCTCTGCTCTCAGGAGATGACACCTCCCCGAGGAGGTGCTGTCTGTCTGTTTGCTTTCTTACTCCGACCTTCTGTGGCAGCTTTTTCCTCGGCTTTATTTTCCCATTCTGCTCGTTCTAGCTCTTGTCTATATTTGTGCCCGTGTGCCATTGCTCTTCTTATTTAGGTGCTTTATATGATTCAATAATCCTGGAGAGAATACATTTGCATTCGTTTTGGTAAAGTCACACACTGCCCTGCTCATACACGGCATCGTGGTGTCCAGGGCACACATAATTACTTAAAATGTTTCCAAGGTAACAATGCTGCACCCTCTCCAGTTTCCTATGATACCCACTCAGACTCACACACACTCACACACACACACACTCACACACACACACACACTCACACACACACACCCTCTGTCCATTTTCAGCCCGGTCAGAATGATCACGCTGCCATCTGGGCTTTGGTTTGTGTTCAGGCCTGAATGCTTTGTGCGTGCATGTGCGTGAATGTGCATGTGTGTTACTATGAAATGTTACAAGCAGACAATCATTCTGTCCTTGACATTATCAACAACAACATTATTTTGCACTAAATCACACAGTTTTGCTCTGACACCGGGCTCAGAGGGAGTATTTTTCCCCCTCGGCTGCTGTGGGATTTCACCTTTTTTGTTGCTTCATTGAACCTCTAAAAACAAGGACGTGTACAAGTTTGCTCCTCAAAATAGGAACAAATTGATGGTGAAAGGCAACTGCTGTGTCGGCCTGGCATTAAAGCTTTGTGAGTGCACTATGTTTGAAAAGCAAAGCTGCCGATAGAAGAAATAGGATTTAGAGAAGTCACATGAATCAGCAAACACGTGGTGCGGTGGACTGGCGTTGTTTTAATGTGGGCCATTTGTTGTGGGCCCCTATTACCAAAACTGGAGATCATATCTAAAGCCAAGGATCAGATCAAAGTGACAGCTTAGAAATTAAATATCAGGCAGTCACCAGCATGGTCGCTCCGATCTCATTCAAGCTTTGAGCTGCTTCGTCAAACCCACAGCTTCTGCTCATGCAAGCTGCTTTGCAACCCACCTTTACTCCAGTTGCTCTATCAGTGTGGCATTTCTTGTCATTTATGTCTTCTCTGTCTCATGTATTGACTTTTTTATTTAATGCACACATGGGGAAGTAAAGAGTCATATCATCATAGCTTTAAAGTTTCATGGTTCTTTAGGTTCTGTGAGTGTGTTAAAATGGTCCCACAGTGGAAGCTGTCATGTCCTAACAAACCGATGCATCAGATGTTATCGCTGGAAAATGTACAGAAACATTCGGCTACTCAACAGCTGACACATGCATGCTGATATCTGACTTTACCCCAGTGAATGATTGAATATGTCCTGCCTGAGTTTTAGAAATCTTTTATGTTTCAGGTACAGTTCTGAAAACCACCTCCTGAGAAAGCACCTTTCACCGTCCTTTTATTCGGTGTAATTCACAGCCTCCTTGTTATCTCTGCTGTTAATCATCCTTAGGTCTGCCCTGTCACTTGAAGAACCGTTAGGAAGACTTGTGATATTATGCTGAACACATGGAGACAGCCGGGTTAACTCATATCTGCCAGCAGCAGCTCTGCCCTCTGTAGATTGAAATACTGTAAGCCCTAATATATTATCCATATTCCATTATGTAGATGAGGTGAGAAGTTCAAAAACCATCATGTTAATTGGACATTGTGGGCTTGTAAGACGAGAGCAGAAATTCAGCACTTCAGCTGAGCTGCAATTAAAGTCTCCAGTCGAATTTGCCACCACAGCGACATATGAAACAAATAAAAAAGCTCAACTTTGCGAGGGCGGGGTTAACATCATGTTTCTCTGCATGTAGGAAATTTACTCTGTGATATTGGAAGTTCAGTTTATAGACTGTGGCCACCATGAAGTTACCCAGCTCTGCAGCTGAACCAGAAGTGAGCGCATGTGGATTGATCAACAGCTTAAAGCTCTTCTGACCAAACGGCATCAACGGCACAAACATGATGAAGGTTCTGGATTTATAGGGTACGCTTGTTAATTGAAGTGAGCGCGCCCTTAAGTCTAGTGTGAAGAAAATGAGCTATTCTCAAACCAGTTCATCTACCAGGCTGTAAACATGTTGTTAACGCCATCGGTCCCCAACCCCCGGGCCATGGACCGGTACGGGTCCGTGAGTCGTTTGGTACCGGGCCATGAGAGTTGAGGTTCAGGTGTGAAATTTGTGGTTTTCAGGGGTTTTATCGTGAACTCTTTTTCCCTGGGTCTTTTCCCGTGTTGTAGTTGTGTCTCTTATTTTGAAAGAAATATTTACATATTACCATAGCGACCTGAGAGCATTAAGAGGCAGAGAGGAGGACGTTACTCTCAATGTTGTTGGTGCATTTCAGGAGAACGCTGCTAATAAAGTTACACAATTACACAGTGAAGTCACGTTTATTATTATATTCACAAAATACCGCAGTTTTTGTCTTGATCGTATCATTTTATTCCGTTGTATTTATCCGGACAAATAAAAAAAGGGTGGGGGTTTACACTGTTCAGCTTGGCATTGGCTTGTTTTTGGAGCCTCAGGTGGCCATCGGAGGAACTGCACTTTCATGCACTTCCGCATCTTCATTTTTGTGGCACCACAGTAGCCTCTTGGTTTATTACTATTAGCATCACAATGTGCATGTGGTTGAACTGTACGCCACTGCAGCGGGTTAATGAATGCAGGCATGCAACAGATGTTGTGATGTTAACATATATTTCCATCAAAACATCAATCCGGGGGTACTGAGTGTTTTTTCCTTTTGATAGAGCAAAAGTACCTTTTTATCGGTAATATTCAGTAAAGAAACTGGCCTCGCTTATGCTTACGACCGCCTTAACTGCTGATGGAAAGTATATAAACAATGACTACACCTGGCAGCAGATCCACTAGCAGGTTAAAGTTAATGCATCCCAAGACTTTAGTGTGGACAGTTCTTTGTGGTCCAGTCTCCGATCCTTACACCTCACCTCAAACAATCCTCCATGTACACATCCAGCACACACACACAGACTCACTGCAGGGTCTGGATCTGCTCTCCTGGAGCTCTAAAACACACACCCTGCTCCGTATGAGGGCGGATATATACGCTCACATGCTGTGCAGGATAGTTCATTAAAGCTAATCAGTTTCCCAGGATGAACAATGAAAGAGGCAGAGAGGGGAGAGAGAGAGAGAGCTGCAGCCCAGTTTGGTTATCTGATAAATCTATAAGATAGCATCATAAAGTAATGCATGATATTAGAAGTGAGGTTAGCGAGAGCGGAGAGGAGCTGGAGAGATGAACACGACTAATAACGGGTTGGATGGCGGGATTACTGGAGGGCAGAGGAAGTGAGGAAAGAGCACGAGATAATTCAAGGGCTTTCATGAGAGGAGCAGGGATGGAAAGAAGATATGACAAGGCACGGGGTCAGGATTCAAGGGCTTTAAGAGGAAAAGTGGTGGAGGAGAGGAAAAGGTGTTATACAATTCAAGTGGTTTGAAGAGGGTTATGAAGGAAGGTGTGGGAACATGTATGGAATAGATGGTCTGCTTGATAGTGACCTTTGACCCTTGCATTCCTTGGAATCTTGGTGTAATTAACCCAGGCCAGTCAAATCCAAACTAAACGACCTGAGCTCCTGACACTGTGGCTCCTGGAAACATCTAAGCAGCTCTGGAGAGAGCTGATCTGAGATGATCAGCCCGGCCTGCAGGGACCACTTAGCTCCACTGCTTCTAAATACACAGAAAACCCATCTGCTGCATTTCACACGTATCCCTGCATGACGTAGAAGCCAAATCTACTGCAGACAGCACGAGCCTCCATCCACTTTCTCTGTTTAGGACTGTGATGGGGGTGGAGCCTATGCGAGAGGTTGGATACACACTAAACGGATCAGATGGAAATTACTATAAACCCTGTCATTTCGGGTAGGTCGTTAAAATGCTAAAACCGTGGTCAGCTTTAGATTCGGTACAGCTGCATGGAAACCCCACCCCCTACCCCACCCCACTTTAAGATGTACGGCTGCCAGCTGGCTCCGATCACAAGTGGGGAGGAAAATCTTGAAATGTGGGGGGAGCCAATGGAGAGAAGCCAGGGTGGGGGTAAATGTATTTTGACATAATAAATCACACTGATAATTTTACTAATGCACACACAAAATGTTTTTTTACTGTTACAGGTTGTATGAAGCAGTAGCCAATCAGAAACCTGTTTGCAGAGTAGTACGGTGGCCCTGCAGAGACATTTTATAGGCGTTTAAATGTTGTGGTTTCAGAGGTTGACGCCACCCAGTGATTTTTCCAGCATCGCCACACAGGGGGCACAATCAGATGACTGAGTGCGCGTTAGCAGCTGCAGGGTGCCACCTGTGACCATTAGAATTACAAATGGCCGCTGTGGCTGTTTTGCAGAGGTTCGTAACCAGGGAGTCGTAAAACAGCAGAGCAGGCAGGGAGAAGGGCACTCATCGGCTAAGTTACGATCCTCCGAAGCGTCTCCCGGAAATGTTCCCTCGGTGTTGAATGAGCACCGCGGGGTCGAAGCTTGACCTCACGCATATTAACATGTGCCCACTCACACGTGTACATATGCGCGTGTGCGTGCACACAGTGTGTAAGAGGTGGACACACAAGCGCACCGACCAAGTGCTGCACTGGAGAATAACAATTGACCTTGGTTAGCGGTGGACATTGTTCTCGCCATCTGTCTGTGATGTGAGTGCTTCTCCTGCGTGGGAGGACGATCCGCGGACTGCTTCAGGGCAAAGCATCACTACTGGTTGTATAATTCATTTCCAGAGGGCAGCACATCCACCTCAAGCTCCCACAAAGTGCAGGAAAGTGCACTGACAAGCGCTGCAGATCTACATCTACATCGCTCTGAGAGGGCGAAAGTCGAAGGCTAAGTGGGGAATCGATGGATGTTTGGTCTTAAACTTAGGACCGGGTTATCTGTCTTTTCATTAACATGTCCGAGGTGAAAAAAGGGATTGAAACACTCTCTGGGCTGCTTTACACACTCACAATGCTCCTCATCTTCACTAATGTTCAGAAGGCAACATAATATTCATGTCAGTCGTTATTAGCAGTGACACGCAGCTGCTTATCTCTTTGTGCACGAAGATAATGTGTGCGTCTTTAACGTTTGAACTTGTAGCCGGCAACTACAGCTGCACGAGTGTTTGAGTAGGAGGCACATATATTACATATTAATGCATATTCCTGTGCAAATGTGTTTATAGACATTAGGGAACTGCACTCTGGAGCCACATTGCCCTCTGATCTATTTCATGTGGAAGGGTTTTGACTTGCTGTGCAGAAGTCTTGAGCCATCCCTCATTTGTTCACATTTTACTAAGAAATTAGAAAGTGGGTGCAGGAATTCACTGAAACATGCAAATATGCATGGAAGTGCAGTATATAAGAAACAATTGTAAGACCACTTTTTATTCATTTTCTCAGCCTGAGCTGTATTTAAGTAGTCTCCGGGATCACTGACGGACATTCAGATCTGTTTTTTAATGTTGGGCTTGTCGTCTGTACATACAGTATTAATATATACATTATTTCATGGTTCATGCTTTAAAGGGCTAAGCAGCTTAAAAAACAAAGAAGAAAAACATCAGGTACAAGGACGGAACTGAAAATGAAAGACACAAGCAGGAAATTACCAAAGAAAGACCTAAAAAAAAGTAACAAAGTCTGGTTCGTTGGAAGCAAAACATAAAAACAGAGTTCAGCAGCATGATCCTTTGTTATGTTCTGCTGTTGCTAACGTCCCGGGTGAGTCTCAGCTATGAGACTGCTGCCCAGCCGTAATAGTTGATTGGACACGTCAGCGTCTCAGCGCTCGGTGGAGACGTTCGTCCTGAGCGTGCTGCTTCGCTCTGTCACTGCTTCAGATCCTTTTTCCAACAACAACAGCGTGCCTTCATCAAACACGTCATTTAAAGTGGCGCGCAGAAAAGCTCGTCCTGCTGCGTGTGAGTGTCAGCTGCTGTTTTTTAAAGCCGCCGCTCCCTCGGCCTTAAAAATACAGCGTGAGGTTTCAGCTCACCTTTTGTGAAATGTCCCAGCTTCTCTTTTTTCACCGATTGCTGGCAGGAAAGTAAAGTTCAGACGTGATGGCTCGCTTTCTCCATTCTCTTTTTTTCTGCAAACAGATACATAATATCCTCATTTGATTGCATGGATATCGATGCCGAACGCTGCTCAGCGACTGAACTGAAAGCATGCAACGGTTTTCATTTACACGGTTGTTGGTGTGATTTCAGTGTTTTTGACTGCGTTACTTCTGTGTGTCAAAGAGCGGCAGGTGAAGTAAAGCACACTGAAGCTCCATCACAGATGAAGACGTTGACCTTTTAAAAAACACTGCGGAGAAAGTAAAGTTCAGCTGTGATGACTAAATCCAGAATTTATTTACAAAGTGAGAAACTCTTATTATCTCTCTCAGCCTGTCGGTCCTGTGTGACATATGAGGCGCGTGACGTTTCCTGTCTAGCCGAAGCTTTTAGCAGCTGATTGAAACAAAACGCTCCTGCAGCTTTTACAGCTGCAGGCTTGAATTACTGCTAAGATTTCATTTCGAATCAGCAATTATCAAAGTCAGTTGTACTTTATGAACATTAGGAACAAATTGGGTGATTTGAAGAGCCGGCCCACATCTTGACAGGTTTGGAAACCAACGAGTTTGTAGTGTGACCAAATGTCAGCTTAGTTTCTCGACAAGAGGCAGAATCTGTCAGCTACAGCCGCCTGTCATCTGTGGAGTTCCTCCCACACTCATGTCAAGTCTGCTTTTTGCCACCTTTCCCAGCATTTTAACACAAAGCTGATATTTTCCCTTCAAATCCTGTTCAATGCATCGGCTTAAAAGCGCAGCTTTGACTCAGTAATATCTATGGTGGACCGAGCAGGCTCGCACCTTTTCCTTTGTGATGAGTTTAGGACACCACACGTGCTGCTCTGGGCAGTAAATGAAGAGACTGACAGCTGAGTAAAAACAAGCAAACAAATAAACCGAAATTAAAACCAACATACAAAAAACACAGTATCATCTGCAGATTAATAAAAACCTGGATTATTAGATTGTAACTATCTCAGAAACCTGAGTTTAGGCACCAGGACCCTCCCACATGTACATTAGACCAGCGCTGCACAGCATTGTCAATCCTTATCTCTCCCCGTCTCACCTTTGACTGGCTGTGCTTCCCTGACCTCTGGCTTTTACTCCATACATGCTTTTTATTATAGTGAAATGAAGGTACGCTGGTCTAATGAGATCAAGAAAAGCTTTTGCAGGAAAACGAAGAACATTTAGTTCACTTTCTATTAAAATGCATTTAAATAGCACAAAATGACAACAAGAGACACTTCAAAGGGGTTAAAACTTTAAGGTAAAGACACTAAAATAAGAGAAATCAAGAGAATAAGAGAAACCCTCTATGAGCAAGCACTTGACAGCGGGAAGAAAAAACTCAGTTTAGCAGAAAGAAACCTCCAAAGAACCTCGGCGAGGGGCGGCGATTGGTTAGGGGTGAAAATATGTTTTAAAGTGAGCGACGCAGTACGTCTGTGATCAATGTCTAAAAATGGCTGAAGATGTTAGTTAGGGCAAAGGAGCCTGGTTCTGCCGGAGGTTTTTTCCTGTTAAAAGGGAGTTTTTCCTTCCCACTGTCGCCAAAGTGCTGCTCATAGGGGGTCATATGATTGTTGGGTTTTGCTCTCTATGTCTTATTGTAGGGTCGACCTTACAATATAAAGCACCTTGAGGCGACTGTTGTTGTGATTTGGTGCTGTATAAATAAACTGAATTGAACTGAGATCATAAAGACAAACTTCACACTGTCTTTCACTTTATTATATTTACTTATATTTGTGTGTGTGTATATATATATATATATATATATATATATATATATATATATATATATATATATATATATATATATATATATATATATACACACAAATACATTTGACTACATCGTGGCACTGTTAATGTGTCTTACGTTTAGTTTGTTGGGACCTGGTCACCCTGATGCGTACACATTCATCAGATCTCTGCTGTAGGTTCGGGGTCATAATCTGCAGCAGAACAATCTTCAATGATGTCAAGTAATGTTAAATTCTGTAGGATGAGGCGTTGCTGGCGACAGTGAGTCCAGGTGAAATAGAAAATCTTCCTTCTCTGTTCTGTGTCCGATTTAGGTCATTAACAAGAAACACTTTTCATTTAGTTTCGAAGCTCAGGTGTCAAATTTTGAGAAGACGGGCGCAATAAATCTGTCATTGCAGCGCGCGAGGCTTCGGTTATTTAGAAAAGTGTCACAACTTGTCATATCTTTGTCTGCTGCTCTAAGAGGAGAGCAAAGTGTCGCACATCTACATACATCAAATGACAGGCAGCCTGTTTAATTTCCCCTCCAACAGAAAGCAGGAGCATTCAGAGGCGTGGTCTATGGGCTGGCTGCGGTGGGAGGAAGCACTGAAACGCTGTCCTGGCTGAAAGCAAATTTAGGTCACAAATTTAGGAAAGTGAAGAGGCGACAGCGTCCGTGTTTGCAAATTAACACACTCGCTCTCTTAGCTTATTACTCGGTTGAAACTGCAGAAGCTTCACAGCAAACACAAGCCCGACTTGTCAAACAACAGAGGGGCATCTTTCCAAAAGCAACACGTCGGCGTTCGGATCAATGTGACAACCTGCTCTTATGAAGTGTTTGTTGGCATTAAAGCTAAACTCGCCGAGGAGTGTTCAGCAATCTCAAGACTTTTCACATATAAACAAGGCATCAGTGGATCGAGCTGGCTTGAATTATTGAACGCTAAACAGAAGATGACACATCCCCCCTACAGAGACGCTGAATCATGTTTGGAGCTTGCTCTTTCTTCTTGTGTAACTCACAAACAGCCTGTTTTCTTCCGTTTTCTTCAGTTCCATTTCAGGCTGCCGGGTAAAGTGGCACCTTCAACTTTTTTTAAAGGAAACTAATGCATAAGTTTACCATTTTCCCCAAAATGCATCAGCATCTCCTGCAAGTGTGATTTTATCTCAGTAGCTGTCCATCCCTCTGCTGCAGGCTGGCAGCACAGCGTTTCATTTTCAGGTTTCAGGTTTTGTTTTTAAAAAATAAAAAGCTTCCTGTGGCTTCGTAACCTGTCATACTGGGCCAAATGAGAGGTTTTAAATAACAATTAAAAAAGTTAATCAAGAAATCAGTTTGCAGGTCGATCCACACCTGCGGATGATCTGCATGAACAATTGCACAAATAGCAAACTGCTTTCTTTGTAACAGCCAACAGGGGGCAGTGCTCCAGTTACAGAGAAAACTCCCATTGTATTGAAGTTCATGACATTATGGCTTTACCTCTCACCAGTGCTGTGACATCAGTAAATGTTGTCTTGAGTCCTTGTCTTTTCTATTTTGGGTTATGCTCCTAGTCAGTACAGCAGGGCACGTGACAGGGAATGAGTACCTGGTGAGTGACTGGTCACTACTCAGTGGGTGTGCACTTCTGGTTCCAGGCGATATACCCGAGGCTTTAAAAAGCAGTCAGTTCTTATATAATTAGCTGATTGGATGAATGGACACACTGTTGGTTTGTTTTTGCTTCCCTTTTTTTCTAAGACGAATTTATGGCTCACGCTAGTTAAGCTAGCTGCTTGTTGCTAGCTCTTCTGCAACATTACCACACAGTTTGTGCATCCTTTGCTCACTCTGCCAAGCAAAGTGACGTTCATCTGCTTTACTTGGGTCTCTTTGCCAGTTATATGCAGTTTTATTCCACTAGAGTCTCAAATATATCGATATAACATACGTATAATAGACCTATATTCTGTAATATATCTATATTATTGCTAGAGCACTTCTGGATGGATGCAAACTGCATTTCGTTGCCTTGTACTTGTGACATGTGCAATGATAATAAAGTTGAATTCTCTTCTATAATCATGAGTTCTTGGACTGTGAGCATATCTTGCTTTGTTTCCCTCTGAAGGACATCTGTTGCCGTCAGTTTAGCTTGTTATGACGGTTTCATTGGTTTTTCTTGTTGACTCTTCAGTCGCTCGTTATCTTGCAGATATATATTGAAACACTTAAATTGCAATGCACTTTAGCTTTCAGCCCCCGTTTCTGGAACTAGCTTCTTCCTGTTAAAAGGGAGTTTTCTTTCCCACTGTCACCAAGTGTTTGTTCATAGAGGGCCATGTGATGAGGACTTATTTGATTGTTTGGGTTTTCATCAGACCCAACAACATCCAGCACGCCCCTGTGGGCGGTTTATCCTTCAAGCTCGGGTCCTCTACCAGAGGCCTGGGAGCTTGAGGGTCCTGCGCAGTATCTTAGCTGTTCCCAGGACTGCGCTCTTCTGGACAGAGATCTCCGATGTTATTCCCGGGATCTGCTGGAGCCACTCGCCTAGCTTGGGAGTCACCGCACCTAGTGCTCTGATTACCACGGGGACCACCGTTACCTTCACCCTCCACATCCTCTCGAGCTAGAGGAGGAATGTTTCCACGGTATCAAACTGGATCAGGATAATGGCTGTCATTAAAGGCTTTCCTGAAGAAATAAGCACCCACGGGCGCTTGAAAAAGTGCTAATTGTTCAGATCGATTAAATCTAGAATGACAAAAATAATCTCTTTTATTATTGGAGGCAGCAGATGTTTAAATCCTGTCATCAGGAACAGAAGTAGTAACTCATTCATCTCAGAGCGTGGAGAGAAACGACTCGCGTAACAGATCTGTGTGGAACAGTGACTGGCTTGGACCGGTGCTCTTCTGAGACCTAGCTAACGACCGACTGGTGAGTCGCGCAGTAAAGCGACGAGCGTCGCCCGACGAGACCCAAATTGAAGCACAATGAAGCTCTTCCAGATGAGCCGTATAAATCCAGAGGACGATCAGTCAGGAGAAAACGAGGCCGGGATGGTGGAAGTACACAGCTCGTTCGTCTCCCATCAGCAGCAGCGTCGGCTCTCATTATTAACCAGCAAACAGCGGCGTAACCTTTGGTGTCACCAGCCGAGCGGGCCGAGGCCATCCGTTAAAGCGACAGCAGCTGAGACGTTGACAAGCAGGAGTCATTAGCTTTGACAAATGGCTGTTATTATGTCACCTCTACTTACACAGGTTGTTATGGGGAGGCTGCATAACATGCTTATCAAATACCTCACAATGAATGTGTGAGTACGTGTAGATGTGCGTCACGGAAACCACCTGTCACGTCCGCGGATTACGTTTTGGCAAATCAGCAGCAGGTCCTCCCTCGTACCTCGTGCTGTCTCAGTTGGCAGATTGAGCCTGTTAACGTCAGTGTTTTTAAGGATGAGGGAGTTTCTGAGATGCACAAATGAAATAAATCTTGTCAAAATGAATCCAAAGAAGTTCAGTTGACGGGTGAGCTCTGCCTGATCAGGTGGTTCGTCAGAGTTACGTCTTCTTTAGTTCCTCGTTGGATTTACGTTTGCTCAAAACCAACATGTTGAATTCTCACAACCTATTTATTCATTGTGATATTTTAAAAGCGACGTGATTAATCAGGAAAATTAATGGCCTCTAATTAATGGCAGGTGGTCGTGAGTTGCTAACATAAGGGAAATCAACCCCCCGCCGCTCTGTTTGAGCAACACTTCATAACATTTTGTTAATTTTGGCGTTAAACGTTGAACAGCTGCTTCTCTTCAAGACATTAATGACGCAGACGGTCAATGAGAAGCTGCAGAAACTTTAGTCCTGCCATGTTTTGCCCTTCAAAAAATTCTTGCTTTGTAATTTAAATTTGATTTTGTTATTCCATCCATCACAGTGAAAATATGAAAATATGTCCCCTATTCATGCTATAAGTTGCTTTTTGCGTGAAGCAATAAAACAGGCCCAACATGCGTCTCTTCTATATGATGTCCTTTTCTTTCCTTTTCCTGTTGTTATGCCATTAATCATTTAGCAGAGAACTGTCAAAAAGTATTGAAAAATGCCACACACAGTTTGCCAGAGCAGAAGTTGCTCAACCAACAGCACCCGAGTGAAAAGATATCGACTTTGTACAGAGCGATAAACCCTATGAAATCCTCTGGAAGAGCAACAAGAGATTATCACAGAGAAAGACTGATGCACCATTTTTGTGTCTAAAACTTTTGAAATGAGTATATATCAGCTGATCAGCTCGCGTGGTTTGGACATGTGCAGAAGAGGAAGGAGGGGAAAACCACCCAGGAAGATCTCGGGAAGCTTGTAGTGAAGGAGGACATGCAGACGGGGTTTGGATGAGATGATTTCTGCAAGAAAGAAAACAAAACAGTCATAAAATGATGGCGAAAATCATGTCAGGGTTCCAAAATTACATTTAATTTAATCACGTGTTGACTTTAAAAGCTATATTTACTGATTTTAAAACATTTTATAGTAGAGCTTATTAAAAAGAATCCAAAAGTAAATCAATAAATGTATAAAACAATAGCTGGATGTGGTGAAGGCTGCACGGGTGAGCAGCAGGGCTACAGGCCTGGAACAGCAGGTGCTGTTTAGTGAGGGGCAATCGGTGTTTCCTGCCGGCCTCAGAGGCACATGTTCTCCTCTCAGGTTGACCTATCAAACCAGTGCTGTGACTTTCCCCCTCCGACCCTCTCCGTGTCATACCGTGCTCGAGCTGAACACAACTGTTTGGGCTCTAAGGGAAGGCCGCTGTAACGGAGAGGTGTGAGCTTGGTTTCTGACTACAGTGAGAAGGAAAAATCGTTTGGAGGCAAAATCTCAGCTGCCCTCTATACAAGCCGATGTTTGTGCAGACGGCCCAGCCTGCACCATCCTGTGGCAGCGCTCCCCTTCATACATCATGCTGTTGCATTTCTTGCAGCAGGCTATGCAGCCGCACACCAGAATAACATTTGCTTTATGAGATTCAGTGTAAAGAAGCAAGAATGGTAAAGTTTAAGGCATTAAGACAAACTCTCTGCTTACAAACCACCGAATCTGTGCTCACTGGATGATGATACTCTGAAATCATCGTTTTTGCAAAGACGCCGTCGACTTACACGTTTGGACGACGCGCCGCCTCCAGTTGGATTCTTTTCTGCTTCTCCTCAGTAGTTGTTGCCTCCCAGTGTTGCCCCAGAAAACATGAACTATACATAAAAAATGAATCATGTTTGGACTGCTTTTACAGTTTTACAGCACTTTGCTCAGTCCTGTCAGGCCATCTGTGTGTGTGTGTGTGTGTGTGCGTGTGTGTGTGTGTGTGTGTGTGTGTGTGTGTGTGTGTGTGTGTGTGCGTGTGTGTGTGTGTTTCTGAGCCAGCTACACAGTTTCATCCCCCAGAGGAGACGGTCATCCTCCGGTGCCCCGAGTCTCACACTTCCCCGAGTCAAATGATGATGACAACCGTAAGATTTAACCGTACAAACCGACCGCTTTTGTCGGACTGCTCACATTTCAGAGCCTGCATCAGCCAGAGCCACGTGGTCACACTTCAGCTGATTATCACTGGCATCAGAAGGTCCAGTCCGCTCATATCTCAGTTTTCATAACCTGTCACAGACATTTATTCCAGCTGTGATTTTCTCTTCCTTTGTTTGTTTTTTATCTGTTTTACCTCTGAGTCAGAAGTGCTTTATTCAGCAACCTCCACAAATGTGCAGAATTGTAACACACACACACACACACACACACACACACACACACACACACACACACACACACACACACAGCAGGGCCTCACTGTGTCAGCTGCAGCCATGTTGCTCCCATTCTTTTGTATTCAGTCGCCTCGTCCTTCAGGAAGCACAGTCCATCATCCAATAACACCCTGAGCTGCGTTCACATCTGCTTTCTGTTTGGCTGCGTTTCTGCTGAGTAAACAGAGCGTCGGTGATGTGATGAACGCCGTTCAGGTCTGAACTTTAGCCTCGGCGAGCAATGCAGACTGGAGGCCTGATTACCTACCAAACTAACCAGTTCACCTGGGTAATGAAGCGGCCGCTCTGACTGCTAAACAGCCACTCGCAGCCGATTGGTGCGCTGTTTGCCGGGATATAAGATATTCTTGTGTTTGCCTGGCGGTTCACGGTTCTTTCTTGTTTACAGCCCTGAGCAGCTAATTGAAATTCCAATCACGCTCCTTTCTCGCTCATATTCTAATAAATGCGTCTTTCTTTCTCTGTTTTTCGGTGCTGTCCCGCTGTGCCGGCTGTTCCTCCCTTGGCCCTCCTCCTTCTTCCTCCCCTTCTCGCTTCCATCGTTTGGATATCCAAGGTAAGCGAAACAAACGCACTCTCTTTTCTGCAGTAATTGCTCTGGTTGCAGTGCTGTCGTGTATGAGGAAAATTTGTGCTGCGTGATTAATTCTGACAACCAAGTATAGTGCTAACAAGAACATCCCTGGTAGCTTAAATGTCTTAGCCCAGCGGAGCCCTGGATCCAGCATGCCTGCTCACTGGGGTAATATTAAATGATGCCAGTGTTTGCACCAATGGCTTGACACTGACCCAAAGCAGTCCAGAGGCCAGCTAAAGAAAGACTTCAGGGTTAGCTTGCGTCACGTAGATGTTCTCACATGTTCACACTTTGTTTGCTTTGCAAGTGAGAGACGCTGTTAAACGATGTCAGAGGTCCACATGACTGAAAGGGACCGATTCTGCTCATGTGCACATTTGCTGCTCTAATGGCAAGAATTGAGATTAAGCACGGCCAGTTTCACATAATGTAAAATAATCTTGTCTGAACGCTCAGTTTCAGGTGTTTTTTTTAAATCTCCAATCTTTATGATGTCATAAAGATTTCTCGTCACCTATGCACATCCCAGCTTCTGGTTGCCTAGGTAACCAGCGGATTAAGTTGCTCACTGGAAGTTGAGAAAAGTTCATCTCAGGCTCCGCCCACTTCCTGTCGCCTGTGGTTATTTCGCCTGTATTTGGTGGAAGGTGAGGAATATCGTTCACTTTCTGTGGTCTCTAGTTGCTACATCATTACCAGTGTGGACGCAGTTTAATGCGCACAGCCCTGTCTAAGCCTCAGGAACCTCAGCAGCCAATCCAAACCCTCTGTTTGCAAAGCACAGACACACACAGGAGCTGGAAATGAGCAGGACAGGTTAAAGTTGTTGTGTTGGACTCAGAGCTGGTCTTAATATTTTGTGGAAGGACACAGGCTTACAAAGGTGTTGCACATGGTTCTGTTTTAAGACCGCTTCCAGAGGTGTGGACTCGAGTCACATGACTTGGACTCGAGTCAGACTCGAGTCATTAATTTTATGACTTTAGACTTGACTTGAAAAAATGTTCTAAGACTTGTGACTTGACTTGGACTTTTACACCAATGACTTGGGACTTGAATTGGACTTGAACCGGTTTACTTGAAAAGACTTGATATTTTACCCCAAATATAAAATTTAACATGCATATTATATAGAGATTGAAAATGTGACGTCATTCACGGGTAGAACCGCAAAGGATTCTGGGAACTCGTGGCAAGCGGTACTAGCGCACGCAGGCTTTCAATTAAAATCAGTCACACAGCGATAAAAAGAAACACAAAAATGTCAAGAAGCTGTTGTATTATTAACTGCAATAGCCGGTCGCATGACAGCCACGGGAAGCCGACGGGTAAAGAGATCGGTTGTTATCGGATTACGTCGTTGAAGAGAAATTGTTCGAGCCATGTTTCCGAAGTAACAAAGACGCGACGGATGGCCTGGATTGCAGCCATTCAAAGACCAAATATAACGTCCCAGAACACTCCAGCTCACAGGTTAGTCTGCTCCAAGCATTTACACGAAGGTCAGTGTTTTTTAGTAGTTAATACGTCATTTTCATAACATAATTAGTGATATAGGTTACAAGCAAGTCTGGCGCTGAACAGAAATTGTCGTGCTATGCTCCTTTGTTTATTGTGCATAAATAGTGAATTGTCCTGACACAATATTGCGTTTCGCTTATGTTATTATGGTACATTGACAAAAACATATACTTTTATTCACAGGATAAAACAGGTTTTTTGTATCACTAATTGCCCAGTGCGATTACAGACTGCGGTAAAGTGAGCCGTCATTTGTGAGCCGCGGTCAAGCCAGCCGCCTCCTATCCGCGCGGTGATTACAGCATACAATATTGTTGTCACTGCTACATTTCTGTAACGCTACCAGAAATTATTTCCACTACTAATTAATTACCGTTGAGCTCAAAGGTCCTATTAATAAACGGTTAACGAATGTGTATTTATGAAGACGATTTGTGAGACTGGTAAACTTATGATACGTACGATGGTCTTTCGTTCTACACGGTGCATTTCAAGGTCCTGCACCCATCCGTCGGTAAACTGTACCTGGGCTTGTTGCAGTGACCTGAAGTTACTAAACTTCATGAGTGTATGCACTCACTCCAAGAACCGTATAATTATAAATATGCATATAAATATGCTAAGATGAGATAGCTGACTTCATCTAACTAGCAAATGTTGTCCAGGCTACGTTGGTGATACAGTTTTTTTTAATATGTATGATATTTTTGTCATGCGATTTTAAAGCTGGTCCTACAACCGCATCCAAGAATAACATGCAGCTTATCTCAGAACTGTCGGTGAAAATTATTCTTGGAGCTAGGTTTAATTGAGCTGCATTTTAAAGAGGTGCAATTTCACAATTTGTGTATATTTTCTAAGTTCACTATTTTGTCATGTGTTGAGAAAAACACAGATTTTAAAATTACATGGTCTAATATTTACATTTAGCATAACTGCAACATTATTTTTTCGTTTTTTTTTTTTAAAGACTCGAAAGGACTTGAAATTCAAAGTTTCAGACTTGTGACTTGACTCGGACTTTTACACCAGTGACTTGAGACTCGACTCTGACTTGCCTGACATTACTTGAGACTTGACTTGAGACTTGAGGATAAAGACTTGAGACTTACTTGAGACTTGCAAAACAATGACTTGGTCCCACCTCTGACCGCTTCCATAGTGAACCCCGTAGAAACGCCACAGTTTAACTTTATTTTAACATCTTCTGTCTGTCAGAGGTTCATTTAACACAACAAGCTAAAATGTCCCTTTGATTTGACTCGTGAATCATTTTTTCCAGCCAGAGTCCACAAACTGAGCATCACAGCGAACAAACAATTCTGCAAAAGCAGAACAAAACAGAGTGTTTTGTCCTCAGACAAAGATTTCATCAATTTCTGCCACATTGATCTGTAAATCGTGCACGTAAGCGTATCTTTGCGGCTCCGTTGGTGCATGCAGGAATGTGGCTGTGCTCGGTCTACGGTCACAAACCAGCAGCTTTCTACAACTTCTCTTCTTTTATGTGTCGGTTGTCACTTTGGTGCTTTTCAGTGTCGCTAACTATAAACTGCGCCTGTCAGAAGGTCATTAAACACTTTAGAAAAAGGTGTTGAATGCAGCTTCTTTACAGCGTGAGGGTAAACGATGATCATTAAGTTAAGATGGCTAAATATCCCTGTGATGGATTGCCCATATTATCCAACATTCAGCTCTCTGTGAGATGATGTTTTCTCCCCGCACACTAAAATGAAAAGAAGCTAAACGTAGGCAGTTGTTCTTAAAATCACATTGAGTCAAAGCTGCCTCGGGATATGGGAATCGCTCCTCTGTCAAACTTTCATTAGCTGATGTGAGTGCATACAGTGACGAAGGCAGGATTTTGTTTAGCGTTGTTTATTTCCCCTTTTCATCACTGCTGCTTTCATTCTAAGGCTGGTGTAAATTCATTCACACTGATCTGATGAGTCAGATGTGGGATTCACACCGAGGTGGCTGTAGCGTGCAGCGGGGCGGAGCAGGCGGCTGAGATTAACTCATTCTTTCGCCTCCTCTTTATCTCTCACTTTCCTATTTGCTGGAATTGTTTCTGTGTGAATTATCCTCATACTCGTTTAATAGCATGGAAATTGATTAAGCAATTAGCGGCGAGCCACTGTATTTAGATCAAAGCAGATCATCGCATTAAGTTGGGAGAGATTAATACTGCCCAGGGCCTCACTGGAAATAACAGCTGCAGTAATGGCATCACGGTAACGCTCCAGCTCCTGACTGCAGGACTCATTTGCCTTTTTAACTCCAAACCTTTTTTTTTTTAGTTTTATTGCCGTTTTTATAACTTATGGAACAGATTATGTGCAGGAAACAACTCAGATGGCTTGTAACGTGCTAAACCTCTCTGCTTTATAGCCAGGGCCATCCGTTTTAAAGTGCAGGTTGAGTAGAAATACTGTATAGCATCGATCTATTCAGAAAGCCTTTAACACAAGGTAATCGCATTGAGAGGTGTTCGTTTGAGCTGCTTCACTCGGCGCCGTCACGTTTATGACACAAAGTTCGAGGTGTCAGCGTGTCCTCAACATTATGACACTGCTGGGCTAAACTCACTGTAAACGACTCATGAGCAGTTTGAACATAAAGCCTCTAAAGAACTATCACACCGCAGGACGACCGCACTCTTTATTAATGGGGCTTTTTAGTCACTGCGTTCTTGACGAGTCTGTGAGTGACGCATGCAGCTGTAATCAAACACACATCACTTCATAAAATCTAGTGTTTGCATCAATCGTCATCTTTGAATTTTGCATTGATCTTGTGTGATTCATGTGCATCAGACTTCAGTATCATGCTAATGTTACGATGCAAAGACTTCTGAAGTGTGATGGTTGGTCATCCTGGCATCCAATCACAACTTTGCAAAGACCGGATTTATGCAAATAAGTAGCACAGAAACACATGACCTTATATTTAAAAAAAACTGAAAGCGGGCTGTCGGGAGTAGCTGAGATGCCGCTACTCTTGCCAAAGTTTTACTGGTTAAATTGAGCCGACGCCTTTAGCTGATATTGGTTCATTAAAGTTTTTGTAATTTCGTTCTGGCCTGAATAAACACAAAGGTCAGAATGTGTTCATATGCAACCTCATATTTTTATCAATGCTTTGTGGGAATTATAATGAGTCTCACTATTGTCAGAGATCGGGGGCCTTTCTTGACTTGCTAACATAAGAAACCTGATTCTAATTAGAACAGTCACACACACACACACACACACACACACACACTCTCACACACACACACACACACACACACACACACACACACACACACACACACATTTTTGTTTACTTGGCTGTTAATTGGATTCACCTATCAAAAGGAGAGGATGAAAGAAAGAGTGAGAGAGCGAAATAAGAAGGAAAGATAAAGACAGGAAGGTTAAAGAAGTCGGAGCAGCTGGAGAAAGTTTGACATATGAAGGTAAGTTAGGAGAGACTGATGGGGAACAAAGTGTCCCTGAGCAGGTAAAGCACTTGATTAACTGATCATCAGGAGGTCGAACCGCCTTTATAAAAGCAGACGTTTCATCAGTTTGCAGGTCTGGAGCGTTGAGGTGTGCTAGCCTGCTGGAGTGGATGTCCCAGCACATTCACCCCACGCTCAGATGTTCAGAGAAACTGCAATAAACCCAAGAGCTCCATCTTGGACCCTTCAGGTTTCAGTTAGTAAGTGAAATGTTGAAGTTTGTGACACAACAATTAGAAAAAGAATCAACATGTGTGACTTGTTCGGAGTTGTTGCCGGGAGAATACCTCTCTCACAACAACATAGCAGCACAGCTTAGGTTTGCAAAGCTACAGCAGAACAAAGACCTCTGGAACAATGAGACCAACGTGGAGATGTTTGATCGAAATGCTCAGCACGTTTGGAGGGATCTCATACCTGCTGTCAGCACGGTGGAGCTTCTTGCAGCCATAAACCAACGTATGCATTTCCCAGTCACAGCAGATGGCCCCGCCCCTCCCTGAGCCTGGTTCTGTCAGAGGTTTCTTCCTGTTAAAAGAGAGTTTTTCCTTCCCACTGTCACCAAAGTTCTTGCTCATAACAGGTCATATGATTGTTGGGTTTTTCTCTGCGTGTATTATTATAGGGTCTACCTTACAATATAAAGCACCCTGAGATTGTTATTGTGATTTGGCGCTGTGTAAATAAAAATGAATTGAATTGAAAGTATTCTGGAGTCACATGTGAGGCCATCTGTCCCACAGCTAAAGCCAGGCTGAACCTGGCTCATAGAGGACAATGATCGCAGGCAGCAAATCTCCAACAGGAGGTGGTGGGACCTTCAGAGACCTGTGCATAAAGCTCACAAACCTCAATGAACTGAAGCAATGCTCTAAAGATGATTGGACCAAAGTTCCTGCACAATGATGTGAGAGAGAAGCTGCTTCCATGTGCTGCTGAATCATGGAGGAATCTTAGTTTTTCAGAGGACTGCTGGAAACCTTTTTTCCCACTGATAGAATAGAAAAGATAGAAAAGGAGAGAATAAATAGAAGGCGAGCGAAAGAATTGCTATATAAGCTGAAAGTAAAAGGCTAATGTGGATAATGACAGATTGACAGTCAGTCTGAGGTAAAGGAGGACAGAGAAAAAGGATAGCTGGTGGCTTAGAGAGGCAGGTATCAGACTGAGCTTCTGTATTCCCCGTCCACCTGCTGCAGCCTGTGATATCCGCCAGAAAAATCAGAGTGGAAATATGATTTTACACTCATCAGTCATGCAGGCTTAAACCCACCACTCTGCCCTTTTACACACTCGCTGTGGCAGCGGCGGTCAGTTATGGAAGAGCACCTTCACATCAGGAGCTTTAAACAGAAATCTATTCACCAAATGCCGGCCGGGGTATTTCTCATACAAATATCAGCTCGTACAATGGAGTCAGACAACAGCGACACAATGAGCAGCACCCGGTGGAGCCCCGCCGCTTCAATGACACCCGTTAGGCCCCGATTAGAAACCTTTGTGTGCGGATAATGGATAATTCCTCCTCTCTGTGTCGCTATTCAGAGTGAAGTGAACAAGCCAGGTGGAAGTGGGAGCTAGCTGAATCCAAAACAGTCGAGTTTAACCAAGTTAACTTTTTAAAGGGCAGGTCTGGTGTGTTTGCAGGATTGTTAACAAGGAAAAACACGCACACACACACACACACACACACTCCCGTTGATGGCATTTCTTCCTCTTCATCGTGCAGCAGTGGAAGCACTGATAAAAGTCCAGATGTCCAAATCTTTCGGCTGCACAGAGCAGTTGATCGGGTACTTTGTCCTCGCCCCTCCCTGAGCCTGGTTCTGTCTGAGGTTTCTTCCTGTTAAACTGAGTGTTTCCTTCCCACTGTCAGCAGGTGCTTGCTCATTGGGACTCATCTGATCATTGGAGTTTCTCTTTAACACTGTAAGCACTTTACCTTGCAATAAAAAGCACCTTGAGATGACTGCTGTTGTGTTTTGATGTTATAAAAATAAAACTGAATTGAATTAAATTGAATTATGCAGCACTGCCATACAGTGCATTCTGGGTAAATAAGGTTTTATTTAAAAAAACAAACAAAATGGAGATGTGGCTGTCTGACTGGGAACTTCTACTGAGGAGACAGACAGCCTCTCTACTTAAATTAGCCTGCAGCATAGTGCAGGATCAGGCCGTCCGTCGGTGTTGCTGCTGGAAGATCAGCTGGGTGACGGATGCACCGACCACCACCCCTAAACTACATTATAGAGTCTTTACCTTATGATATAAAGTCTAAGGAGCTTGGAAAGAAAGGAGCTTGTCTGCCATCTATAATCCAGGTTTGAGATCCTTCCTAGACGCCTTAACGCCCACTCACATCCTGGGCCATCTGATCTCAGGAAATCACATGATAGGGTGGGGCCAGGTTTCACAATGAGCTCTCCCGAAACCTTGGCTGATTGTGATCTACACCCATTTTCACACCTTGGATCCTGTGATTAGGTAGAGGATCATCAGAGGGCCCTTTGTCCCTCTTGGTGGGATACTCCTACAGAGCTTAAATCTGGGACTCTCCACCATTTGACCTTAGAACTGAAGAAGCTTCTCGGATGAGAGGTGAAACGTCTTCAAGCAACTTAAAGAAGTCCAGACGCTTTCCAAGCTCCTTAGACTACGATGACCTGGATGACTGAGAACCTTCACAGACTTACGATATCAAGATGACCTCGGGTCACGTTTTCTACTTTTTGGTGATGGGCACCAGGAGTCAAGGATACGCTTATTTTCTGTAAGGCAGGGGTGGGGAACTCAGGGCCTCGAGGTCCTGCAGGTTTTAGATCTCACCCTGGGTCAACACACCTGAATCACATGATTAGTTCATTACCAGGTTTCTGGAGAACTTCAAGACATGTTGAGGAGGTCATTTAGCCATTTGAATCATCTGTGATGGATCAAGGACACATCTAAACCCTGCAGGACACCGGCCCTCGAGGCCTGGAGTTGGACGCCCCTGATGTAAGCGGTTTTTATTTTTTAAAATCATGACTGCTCTGCCTGACATATGTTTCTGAGGAGAGCTTTGTTATGTGATTTTCATTGGCAGTTATTAGTATTTATTAGTCGTACTGGTGGGCGGGATTTTACATATTACAATCATAGGTAGTGGCGTAATGGTTTTACTAATAGTGTAGTGCTAAAGGGCACTTAAGCTGAGGTCCTTACATGGTGCTGTGGGGAGCGTGGGAAGATGCTGGTCAGAGCTGCAGTCCTGCTGGTGACTGTATTAAAGAGTACATTTCTCCTCATGTCTGAACCCGTCTGGCATTTGTGAGTCAGAGTGTCCCTGAATGCACCACCATCATATTTTAGATGGACCCTTCCACAGTTTTTAAGCCATTTCACCTCCACACTATTATCTTTTCAAATAGGAAAATTAACTTTGCTTCGGTTCAGCCTAGCAGACAGTAAGCCCACTGACAGGTCTGCAGGTTTGCTGGAGTCACGGAGAGGATTGAATCTGTGCTGTAGAGCAGGAGGACCTTTGAACGGCTGTTCATCCACCTGCAGACAGCCCAGGTGGAGCAGGCTAACTTTGCCTCTGTGTTAACCGAAGACTGAAGCTTGTTTGGATGATAAGATCCTACATGACACCCTCAAACCCTCCTACATCTCCCTCTCACCGTGTGGGGAAAATGTAATCTTTCACTTTAAAGAATTGAAACATTTTCTTATTGCTTTTGAAAATATTTCCCCGCTTCTTCAAAATGATTTCAGCTTCTGACGCACATTAAAGGCAGCGAGAAAGCATCCCAGCTTTCAGACACACTGCAGGATTTTAATAATGAGGGATCTCTGCTGTTTTATCTCTTTGTATTTGAGAGGAATTACAGCAGTTCAGAACCTTCGCTACGCCACTGTGTTTTATTTAAATTTGTATTTTTTAGAGAATAATCCCTCTCTGCATGTGCAGCGATCAGAAAAATAACTGAAGAAGCAGAAAGCTGCAGTTCAGAGAGGAACGAAGTGAGAGGAGAGCAGCAGAAGAGCAGAGCTGACCCGGTAGCTGAAAACCACACACAGGGAGCTGCTGTGTTTGTGGGTAACAGTCAGCCCATGTGGTTCATAATAAATTGTTCCATCTTTATTATGAGATCACAACTTTACCAGCCATGATTTTGGTAACAGTGCTTGTGCTGAGTTTTATAAAGCCTGCTTTAAAAGGTGTAGATGTGATGTTATATATTTGGACACTGACTTAAGTTTTGTTTTTTGTTTTTTTTAACCTGTGTACTGAAACATGTTCCAATTATAGTTATATAATGAACGTAGACTTGCAGCTTTTATTTGAGGGTTTCCACATTCAAACTGGATGAAGGGTTTGGAAGTTTCAGCTCCTTAACATGTGCCACCCTCTTTTAAAGGGACCAAAAGTAATTGGACAATTGACTCAAAGGGTGTTTCACAGGCAGGTGTGGTCAGTTCTTTCGTTATGTCTTTATCAATGAATTAGATAAAAGTTGTCTGGGGTTGATTTGAGGTGCGGTGCTTGCATTTGGATGATTTTGCTGTGAACAGACAGCATGTGGTCAAAGCAGCTCTCCATGCAGGTGAAACAGACCATCCTTAAACTGCCAAAATAGAAATACAACACCAGCAAAATGGCTACAACATTAGGAGCAGCAAAATCTACAGTTTGGTGCATCCTGAGAAAGAAAGCGAGCACAAAGACCTGAACATCCACAGAAGAGGACAGCGGAGGATGATCGCAGAATAATTTCCATGGTGAAGAGAAAACCTCTTCACAAAAGCTAAGCAAGTGAACAAGGAAGGTGTATCGATATTTGTAACAAAAAGAGAAGACTGCATGAAAGTAAGAAGAAGGGGAAGAAAAGAAAGAGGGCGCAGATGGAAAAAGTGGAGGATGAAGCAAACAGACATGCTGAGTCTCTGTAACGAAGCACACAAACCATACACAGCAGCTCAAAGGCAAAGCAGAGAGAGGTACGCAAACAAGTATACAATTTTACTGTGTGTGTGTGAGGAAATGAGTGTCATGTTGTGTGTCACTTGTGAGTGTTTGCCATGAAACATAAAAATGAGGGTGAAAGACTGCGACGATGGCGAACAAAGTGAGTCTGACTCCACGTGGCGTCCAGTCGATTTATATGTAGTGTGTGAGCAGAGAGGTCAGAGCGTCTGCTGCAGCGAGACCAGTTAAAACCAGTTACCTGCTCTCAGTCCTGTGGGGGTCAGCCAGATCACTTCTATTGTGAAGTCAGGCCCCTGGACCAGGTCAGAAATAAGAAGATACTGTTTTCCTAACAAACCGGGATAACAGTAGTCTCAACATGAGAGCAGAAATATGAAGCTGATGTTCTGGGTAAAGTTTAACAGGTTTAATGTTTTTAACTCTCCCTCGCCGTCAATGTGGATGAATGCTGTTACTCACAACGCTGCTTGTGGATTATGTGCCATGAATGCTCAACGGTACAGCATGGCACGCTGCAGGTGTGACGACCCAACTACATGGAAACCAGAGCGAAACACAAACATGACTCCCACTACAACTGACCTGACCTGATACTTCATCACACAACGCGATGCACAAAATCATGATCACAACACCGTGGCAGGTTTCAAAGACTAATAGAACCAAATAATTGATGGTTAATTCTACTCATCACACCAAATCACAACAAGAGTCGCCTCCAGGTGCTTTATATGGTAAGGTAGAACCTACAATAATACATACAGAGGAAAAACCCAAAAATCATGTGACCCCCTATGAGCAAGCACTTTGGTGACAGTGGGAAGGAAAAACTCCCTTTTAACAGGAAGAAACCTCCGGCAGAGCAAGGCTCAGGGAGGGGCGGGGCCATCTGCTGTGATTGGTTGAAAAAGACTTATTGATACTGTTACATGTCTGTGAATCAATCATTCTTTAACAGCTCTTCATAAATGAGTTACATGTATCGATTTCACTGTGAGCACCTTAAGAGCAAACACTGAAGTTTGTTCATGTGCTGATGTCTAAAGTTTTATAAGAAGTCAAACAAAGTGAAAGAAAAGCAGCAGTTCACACGGAGGCAGACGTGGATCTCTCTCCATGTTGTGTGTTTGTGGGTGTAAAGTTGGGTTTTTCAGTTGTCGCCTCCGTTTACACAGAAGCCGTCTTAAAACTCGCGCGTGGATTGTTTTTAACGAAGAGCTGAAGCAGCCGTGCGGCAGCAGACCAAAGCCCGGCGGTAAAACACACGAGAGAAGAAGACGAAAACCAACTTTCCTGGATTCTTTATCCCAAAGTTTAGTCATATCTCCGAGCCGCCTGGCAGGTTTCTGAAAAACGATGACACCTCTGTGAACAAATGATTAATAGCAGCCAGTTAAAGTGTGAAAGCGCAGCGGGAGAGCTTCTTCTTGCCTGAATCGTGTTCCATTTAAGACGCGTTCGCTGATAAATACTAAGGAGGAATTTATTATTTTTATTTTATTTCTGCACTTTCGCTATCTGACAGCTCGGATAATGTGAGCCCATTTAGTTTTTATTCTCGCAGCCCCGCGGGATCCATTTCTTATCAGAAATGGGAAATCACATTAAAATCAGGGTGCTTTTAATGCTTTTTTTCCTCATTACTCCTGCATAATCTGTCATTAATACATGAATTCATAGTTTTCTTTTTCTTAATCCTTAAAACACCAAAACAAGCAGAACGTCTGTGGACATTTTAATTTGTTTTCATTGTTTAACTGGTTCAGTGAGTCCGTTCAGAGAATGCATTAAGGAAATTAAATGATAATTAAAACACAAATATTAATAAAAAAGAATGTTTTTGTTCCACAGATGTGAAGATTTTGAGTGTGTGAGTTCCCGTAATCAGACGCAGCGTGGAGTCGTTTCCGTCTGCTTCACCGACTTCACTGCAGATCTAATTAACTTGACCCCCGAGTGTGTGTGTGTGTGTGTGTGTGGCTGTAATTGGTGTTTTGACTGACACCTGTCCAGCTGTGACACATCGCTGTCAGTACTGTTACAGTGACAGAAACCATCTCTGCCTCCGTCTAAAGATGAGAAAGCCACGAGGTTTCCCAGCTCAGAGGCTTTAGTGGATGAGACGCGACTCGAAAAGAGGGAATGGAGAGTGATCAGCTTGTCTGAAGTGTGTATTGATTTACCAGTGAAAAACAATAAAGCCAGGCCAGCTGATTTTTAAGACATCATGGTATGTTTGCTCACCTGAAACACAGTCTCAACTTATCCAGTACAAGTTGCTTCACAGAAATTACTGGATTCCCAGTAAATTAGTCAGGCTGAAGCTTGTGGATAATGACACCTGTTGGAAATGCCAGGAGGAAGCCGGGACCCTAGTTTATATGTTGTACACATGTCGGAAAAATGATTATTTGTGGGACGGGATCATTAACTTGGTGAATGATATTTTTAAACTTAATCTTTCTAAATCTCCAGCTGTGTGTGTCCTGGGCCTGTTACCTGACAACAGTATCCTTTCAAAAAAACAGACTGTGGATGCGTCTGGCTTTCATAACAGGATGCAGGATAATACTGAGGCACTGGAAGTCATCCAGCCCCTGTTCTCTCAGGGAATGCACTGAACAAATGTATAAGATGGCATCATATGAACGAGTTATGTACAGAATTAAGGGGAGAGAAGATATTCTTGAGCAGGTCTGGGGTCCTTTTTTGTTGTACATCGACAATGTCTCCTAGATATTGTGATAAGTGTTCTTTTGGGGGGGGGGTTGTTTCATGTGTTTCATGTGTCGTTGGTACTTTCGTTGTTGTTCTTTTACTTTGAAAGTCAGTAGAGGGAAGAAATTGTCTAATGTTATCAGTAGTCAAGGTTATGTTTTGTTTTTAGGCACCCGGGTGTTTTGCCCCCATTGCTTTTGTTTTTGCTGATGTTTCCCAGGGGGCGGTTTATCATTTTGTCTCTCCTGGTGTTTTTTTTTGGTTTGCTTGTCTTTAGTTATTGTTAGTCCTTATTTGTTGGTTGTTGTTAAGAAACGGACAGAGAACTGACAGTATGATTATTCCTGTTGTATATTTGTTAATGTTTCTGTCCATCCAAAATAAGAATTAAAAAAAAAACAAAAGACAGTAAGTCAGTGCCCATGTAAAACCCACCTACTCAAACAGTACCGCAGATATGAGAGCTAAAGTCTCCAATAAAGAGCCACCACTGACCCCTCCCACAGTGCCTACAAATCAGGGTCAACGAGCTCCTTGAATACAAACAGAAAAGCAATGCTATAGCTCATTATAACAGCAAACATGCATACAAATATGCTGTGACTGTAGAAAATCTGTGTACATTATGCATTGCGGTGCTCTGGGGAGCTGATTGTTCTGAATGAGATAAAAACACTTCTTTCCAAATCAGTCCTTCATTACAGCAAACAGCCCTGCAAAGTCTTTGAAAGGGGAAAAAAAGGCAATGAAGGTAAGCTGAACGTGAGCCGAGCTGGTAATCATCATCCTCTAAACGCAGTAAAAAGTGCAAGAATGCAGTACGCTGTAAAACAAATAGTTTTACCAAATAACCCACACATGCAGTTTGCTAGGTTTGCAAAGATGACAGGTACAGGATACTGTGTGTGTGTGTGTACGTGTGTGTGTGATAGTTATATGTTGTGCCTGTTAAAATGTGGCTGTGCAGAAGAGGCACATTCAAGCATTGTCCTGTTTCTAATTGGCCTTCTGGATCCAGCGACTATATTCGTGCACGGTGTGGAGAGACTTCTCAGCTTTGCAGTCTTTCAGTACAAACTCGGGAAAGCTAAGCTTCTGGGTGATCTTCTAGTAGTATGTTACATCAGTATTCTGTAATAAAATAAGAATATTTGAAAACTTGGGGTTAACAAGGTCAAGTTGTCTTGGTACTGAGAAGTACCTCAAACTGAAACAGTTTTAAAATGTTTAACGCAAGACTGAATATATTGACACAGAACCTGAGGCTGAAACAGCGACTGACACAAAGTCTTCCTCTGCCTGTTAGTTCTTGATGAGACGTTGTGAAGCTTCCTTTGTTGTTCTTCCACTCTGAAATGATTTCACTGCAACATCGCTGCAGATTTTTCGGCTACATAAAGAATCATTGTGCTGAAAGAGCCATTAGAGGGTGATAAACTGTGAGCATAAACGGCTGCACGTGGTCTGCAACAACATTTAAAGGGCTGTGGCATTCAGACCGTTACCGATTGGTGTTAACATACCATTCACCACGAGGCTTGATTTCAGCATGGATGGAGATGCCAGCCTACCTCAAGCTTTCACATGCAGAGTCCTAACAGATCATTTATTCTCAGCACAGTTGTCATGAGCACTTATCCGAGTTACGCTAACCTTTCTGTCAGCTCCGAGCAGTCTGACCATCCCCCTCTGACCTTTCTCATCCACAAGGTGTTGCTGTCCACAGAGTAGAAGAAGAAAGTGTACTTTATTGGTCCCCGTGGGGAAAATCCCTCTCTGCATTTAACCCATTCACTCAGTGAAGCAGTGGGCAGCCACTGGGCGCCCGGGGAGCAGTGTGTAGGGACGGTACCTTGCTCAGGGGTACCTCAGGGTAGCTGTTCAGGGGAATCGAACCCCCGACCTTCCGATCATGGGGCCACCACTCTACCTACTGAGCTATCCCTGCCCATCACCAGTGAGTAGCCACTCACTCGACTATTTTCTCATTTCCCAGATAAACTCTAGAGACTGTTGTGGTGGAAATTCCAGGAATACTCCAACGGTCCCACTGTTGCCAACAAAGATGCCACCTGAGATCATTTTATCCAGGTTTGGATGGTTTCTGGATTTCTGTTGGAGAATTCCTACCTCTGATGCAGGAATCACTTGAGGACAGTCAGCCGTGAAAGGAGAAACATTTACTGCATCGTCCCAGACATCACAGCAATGCATTGTTGACCTATGTGTTTTGTACAGGTGATGGTAGACGTGTGTTTGCTCCCTGGGAAGAGCTCGTTTCTATAACTTAGTGCACTTAGCTTTAGATCTACGTTCTACCTCCCACCACCCAAACAGAGAGGGATTCGGTAGCATTAATGTAGCTTTCTAATCGGCTAACATCGCTTACCTCAGTTTCACCGACTCGAGTCCGGGCGTCTGTGAGCATCAGCAGATGCACTCGTCATGATTGCTCCTTCCAAAGTTGCTGCTGTCCTATACTGTCCTACTGCTCCACTGAGCAGGACCTTCATTTGGACATGGCCTTAGCTGTTAGCTTAATAGCTAATCAAAATCAACAACTGCTGTGTCACATGGCATCACGTGCATTTATTTTTTAAATGCACAGCACAGTTTTGGCAGCCAGGCTTCGTATTACTTAAAGCTTTGTAAGTGGACTCTCAGAGCTCAGAGACTTTGGGGCTGTTTGTTCACACCGAATGGGGACAGTTGAGGTGACTAGGATGTCTCCGACTTTGGCAGATTCAGGAAATGCTGGGAGGATTGTGTCTCTTGGGAATACATCAGTGTCCCCTCAGAAAAATTAGTCTGCCCTAAGGTTGCTCGTGCGACTCTGACACAGATAAGCATGAAAAATGGAACAAGCACATAGAAAGTGTATAGTTTGTGGAAATGATGTGAAAAGAGACGGAGTGTTATTATGTCTTTGTTGTGCACAACGCATTCGGTGCAAATGTGGAGACGGGACCTTTAGAGCCTCCAATTAAGTTCTCGGTGAGCATTTATCTGCTGTGTGAATTTCTAAAACTAGACTCTTCCCTGACTCAGGGGCTGGAAAGTGGTTTTCCAAGTCTCTGAAAGAAAGACGGGCTCGCGTTGGCTGAGAGAATTAAGCTGAAGTGATTCAGCAGCAGGTGTGTGACTGTGCTAGAAACCCCAGGACGTTGGGGTTAAAGGTGGATGTCTCCTGCATGTTTTAGAGCAATTTTCAGAGTTGGTGCTCGTTTTATTAAATTGTAAAACAGCGGATGACATTTTGGTGATTATCCAAAATTGTGAGTTCAGTGCATCATTAAAATCCATCAGTCTTCAGGGGTGATCTCATTTCACCTTCCACCCCACTCTCCTGTTTCCTCCTCCCTTCTTTCTCCTCTCATCTCTCCTCTAATTGTTGCCTGTCAGCCAGCAGCGGCCTAATTATAGACAAAAACACATTTTTCTCCAATTTCACCTGAATGACTTTTGCTTTCTCCTGATAACTGTCATGGATGGATGGTGATTGTTTCACAATGCAGGAAATGAATTTTGTTGTTTGTGTTTTGTGTGAGAGATACAATTTAGTTTGGTTGAGAAATCTATATTGTTTAACTGATGCCGAGAAGGCCGCCCTCGGTTTGCAGCGCCGCAGCGGCGTTTGGAAGCGATTCAGCTCGGCTCGCTTCCTGCACATTATTAATCAGGATTTTCATTTAGTGTCTGCGAGCTAATTACCCTGGCTCGGCGATGATGGGCTTTTTTTGTTGTTGTGGTTTTTTTGCTGCATGTTGGTGACTCACAGCTGCTGCCCATATCTCTGTTTCAGACAGTAAAGTAACGTTTCTTCCATTGTTCCTGCTCAAAAGTGGCTTCATTTAGAGGTCAAGAATAAACAAGATGTGATGGAAAACTTTGTACAGAATGGTATCAACAAATTTGCTGTTGTTTATCACAGGTATGGAAGACTATTCGGTAATGACCAGGAGGTAAAACGTCTTGAAAATCAAAATATCACACACACACACACACACACACACACACACACACACACACACACACACACACACACACACACGAAAGCAGTGTGCCACCTACACGTTACGCCTGCAGGAGCTGCTCGGCCGTGGAAACCCACACCTCGAAGCTCCCGGTGCTCAGATTTTGTGCTGATGTTTATGCCAGAGGAGGTTTGGAGCTCTGCGGACCTATTCTTTCAAAAATGTTTGCAGAGACTGACTGCATGAATTCAGAAGCTGTAACTGTTTCTAGTTTGGCCCCTGTGCTGTTTCTGTGTCAGCTTTACTGACCATGCATGTGGGAACGGGTAGCAGTTTTTCTTTGGTCTCAGTGTACTTAAAAGAATAGAGAGACAATATCAACAGCAGCGTTGTTTGTTTCCCTTACCAACCACTCCAGGCGGCTTGCTATCCATCTGATCAATGGGGCTCCTTTGACCGGATACGCCATTAGCCGTTTTCTGGTCCAAACTCTGCCTCAGGTCCCAAAGCCAAACGAACACTGCAGCATCACTGAGAGTTACAAACTGGTAAAAGAATTTATTCTTTCATCTTTAATAAAATGATCAGTGTTGCTGCTTTACCAGGTGTAACAATTAAGTTTAACATCCAGTTAGAAGTTAGCAGGAAGTTAGCTCGCTAGCTTCCATGTAAACATGATATAGCATGTTCTGACTGAGAGATTTCTGAAAAATTCAAAGGTACAGCTCTGCTATCACTTCCAACATAAATGAAGACAGAAAACTAAACAGCAGTGACGTTTGTAGGGTTACTGGAGTTGGGCTAGCTGGTATATAATGATGTGCTACGTGATCGTTAGCAAAACAGCTACGTTAGCATAACATAAACAGTGAAGCTGGAGGATGAACACTAACTTTTTCCAGTTAACGTGAGGGTTCCTGATGGTTAGAGACAAATGCAATCGCATAGCAGGATGCTGTACATGGACCAGACTTCAGTCAGGAGAACAACTGAGATAATCCATCCACAATACGAGGTTAGTCATTCATATACTGCTGCTGGGCTGGAGTTACATCGTAAGGTTTTAAACACTGAGCTTTAAAATGACCAGTGGTAACAAAAACAGGTCGACAGGGATCACGGACTGTTTTTAGGGACTCGTTCAGATTAAATAGAACAAAATACAAAACATGTTAAAAACACAACAGCCAGTTTGTTCATATGTCATCACTTAAAGATTGGATAGTGCAGCACCCTCACCACACTGAATTTTCTGCGAGTGCAAAAATAAATTTGTAAACATTTTTAATCACCTGTTTAGTGCTGTGCAGTTCACATGTAGAAGTATTTTATTTGTTTATTCAAATATTTTTGTTAATAAGATAAGATAAGATAACTCTTTATTGTCATTGCACAGTCATACATAGTACAGTAGTACAATGAAATTGGAAAACTGTCCTACGTCGGCACTACATATAACACGACACGACACGATATGACACATCACAACGCTACACAAACAACACAACACAGTATATTAACTTAGTTATAAAAAAACAAGTGTATGTGTATTGCACACTGTTATTATTGCAATAATAATATAATAATATAATATAAGTTAGTATTATAGTTATTATTATTATAATAATATAAGTATAAACTCTTTTCATTACCCCGCGCGCGCGCGCGCGCACACACACACACACACACACACACACACACACACACACACACACCACCGTGGGCTGTGCTGCCATTTGAATTGAGGCTCAATGGAGAAAAAGGCTGTTAATTAAGCTAAAGGTCAGAGGGAGCAGCAGGATGGAGATGTTTGATGGACAAGACAACATGACTGCTAACAAGCTGTGACACACAAACACGAGTCCCCACAAACAGGGCGCGTGCACAGCATAAAGACCGTGTGTGCGATTGGATGGATGGATTTCTGCCGCAGCTCCGGTCTGCCTGTTTGGCTGAAAGGTCTCATCACAGGGAAAATATTCCCCTCACATCAGCAGCTCAGATCACCTGCTCAGGAGATTAAAAGGAAAGCAGGTTTCTCTTTGATGGTTTTGACATTTCTGAGTGCGCCTTGAGTGGATATTGTTCAGGTTCTGGCTCTGAGTGAATAAAACTTCATCTGTGTCACTGCTGTCATTGCACTCGCAGAGATAAGAGATCATAAAGTGATACAATAGTGAAATGAAAGCAGAGCGGCTGCAGTCAAAGCGAGCGTGCGGGTTTGGAAAAGTACCAAATGAAGGTGACGGGCCGTCACGGTGACAGGTTTGAGTGTAGGTCAGTTCATAGCAGTTGATGAAATTAAAACCTCTTCAGAAAAGCACGACATGATAGACTTTCTACATAATCCCTGTTTATATAATTCCATCTGAAATCTCTGTAAAGTAGGAGAACATCCATATCCAGATAAACGTCTCTGCTCATCCTGCTCGCGCTCAGTGAGGATTGGACATCTTCAGCTGGGTCTCCCGTCTTTTCTTCAGTGCCACCGTCTCTAAACTGCACATTTAAGCAGCCACGACGGGATTCATTGTCACCACGATGAAACTGCATTCCTGAACTCATGTAACCGTTTCCTGTCTTATTCACTTGTTTATCCACAGACGCATTGTGCACTAATCTTAACATGTTGTACAGAGTTATGTATTTATTAAAACCTCTGTAGCTTTGCTGTGTTTCGCTTCAGCAGCATCGATGTGATGTCTGTGTTATTTTCTATAAAATGCAACAAAATATGGCAGGAAAAATTCGTCCTCAGTCGCCTTAACGCAGTGACATCTGCTCTGATGCGTATTATGAAGTCTCACAGGTGTTAGCTTTATTTTGATTCCAAGATTATTTTTCATTTCAGAGGAATATTTCAGTCATTTTGGACGTTTCATTTTCAAGCAGGAACCTCAGAGACACTCGTGGAGCTCAACAGGTTAAAACAATCCAGAGTTTAGTCAGTAGAACTGAAAACTCTGCCGTTGTTCATGTTGTGATTCCTGCGGCATCGTTCAGGAGGTGACTCGTGCGTCTGCTTTCAGGTGTGGCTGAAAGATTCTGCTGCTGTTCACAGCGAAAGAACCTCATTCAGGACCCCAAATTAAAAGTGTGCGCACTCCGGCGTCCTTCACAGCGAGCTCGCCTTGTTTGTTTATTCTGAAATGCCGTTTCTGACCTTCCCTCGCTCGTGTGAGCGCTGTGGCCCGATCCAGATTTAATCAGAGCGCTGCAGAGACACAAACGCAAACAGCAAATCTGAACTCTTATCTGTTACAGCAGGAGGAAGACCTCATTCCCATGATTTGAATTCCCTGCTTCACACTTTCCACACTGAAAACGCTGCGTTCCTGTGCTGAGCGTCAAACACAAGACAATTCGACCTGCATCATGTCCGTCTGCCGTTTATTTACTTTACGGCTCTTTGAAACGAGGAAAAGTGCCGAGTTTTATCTGGAGCAGGTACAAACTGATATTGATCTTTAATCGGGCTGTCAAAATTGAAACCAAACAAAATGCCATCCGCCGTCTTAGTTGCATTGGTCACATGACTGCATCATATGACTTTTGAAAGCCTCCGTTTGCCCACACTGCGACGTGAAAATGGCGTTTTCAAACTGTCTCTGTGTGGACAGACACGGACAGAAAAGATGTTTTCTAACAAAGATGTATTAGTGTGGACACAGTGTGAAAGCCTGAGGGAAAAACTACACATTTCACATATTAGCAGATTTATGAGCTGCTTGAATTCAAATGTATTTAATAAAGCAGAAACAGACTCGTGTATTCAGCTGTTTGTCTATCTGAACAGGACAGTCGGGTTTAGACCAAACGTGAGCCCAACACACTCGCACACGTACAACACGAGGGAAAAAACTTTTTCCCTGGAAAGAAATGCAAAGTTAAAGGACACACTTCTATAGAAATATACAGAAGCTCATATCTTGTTAGATGTTTGTGTTCATGGCTATACTTGCTAATCCCATTAATTAGAGAGCAGCTTTGTTCCCACAAATATCAATAAACAGTGTTGCTATTGTCGAGTTTCTAGTTGTGTAACTCTTGTTGGAGGACAGATTTGTTGTTACTGAAAGCAGCGATGCTGTGTCACTTGTGATGTGCATCCTCATCTTGTGCAAATATGCAGCATTTCAGGCGTAGATAGGGTTGCCAACTCCCTGAAAAATAAATAAGGGACACCTCGTGGCCAGGGCCGGGCGACCCAGTTGTCTTCACCCTTCCCAGTGTGGTGAATTTTCTAGCTCTTTTTTTGTGTGTGAAATTATTTTTTTAACCATTTGACTTGAATTTGATTTAAGTAGATGTGTATTCTTTGTGATATGAACACATGTGAAACAAATGATCATTTAGCCATTTATTTTTAGCTCAAAATGACAACATTAACACAGTAAAACAGGTCTCTTTCTTAAACAGAAGCCTGTCATGCTTAACTTTTGAGAATATAAGTAAATCTTTCTTTAAAAGAACTCTGTCCTGCTTAACTTAAAATAATAGAAAACAATAGAAAGAAAAATATTCTTGTAACAGTGCACATTTAGTGCATTTAGTACAATTGGCTTCAGTTGAGGTATTATTTCAGCTTTTCTAAAGCTAATCAGCTGCTCCTGTTTGTAAACCCGCTTGTTCCCATGATTACGCATCTTAACTCATCATCATTATTCATCTATGTATTACTTTTATGTATTAGTCATCAATTTGTTGTAATCATCTATCCTTGCAGTCGTTTATTACACAAAATAAATTATATTATCACACTTCTGGCCACATAGCGCTGATATTCACTGCACATGCCCATATTAACTTTTTCCAGCCAGGTGTTTTCCTTTTCCCATTCTTCCCTTTCTCTGAACAAACATTGCTGCTCTAACGCTGGGCTCACACTGTGCGGTTTTAGGCCCATTTTGAGACGATTTTTGAGTGATCGGACCGATTTTGGCCTTCATCGTGCGTCGTGTAGTATACGTGGGGTAACGAGAAGTGATTAACACCTCACGACCAGCTCCCGATCATCAATCGCTCGTGAGGGTGTCACCACAGCCGCTCACACTGCTCACGCGCAAACACGTAAACGCCGTGAAAAAGACGGAGCAGCACGGCTGTGCAGCGTGTGATCTGGACACAAGTGACGGAGGCACAACTTGTAGAACTTTGGAAAGCTCATCCAAGCCTTTTCGATGTGGCATCACAAAATGATCACGACCACAACAACCGTGAAAACAGTTGGATTTACATGCTGCTCAATCACAGCTGCCTGATCATGTTTTTTATTAGCAATTTAGCAAAGTTGATGGTGGTGGTGTGTCTGTGTGAGTGAGAGACAGAGAGGGAGCGACAGATTGTCTGTTATAACCTTCATGTTATGGAGGCACAGTGTGAGCACTCAGGTCGCATCAGAGCATCGGGCGGTATAGTGTGAGACCCTGCATCGTGACCTACCAACTTCTAACCCCTGCGAGTCAATCGTGCAGTTTGAGCAGGAGCTGAATAACGTGACTGAAAAAATCACACAGTGTCTGCCCAGCTTTAGGTTTACTGTCGTCCGAGACTTGCACCGCAGTGTCGGCGTTTGTTTCCCTGTTGGCCATGCTTCTTGTTGTGGTCATTTGTTGTCTTCCGGTATTTTCTCCGTAAGCGACCTTTCCTCGACCAATGAGATGAGCGGTAATCTGAATTGTTATACTCGAATTGTCATAAGTGTGCTGTCAGCTCATTGGTCACAAAGCAGGAGAGGGGCTGGGAATTATGTTTTCAAACAAAGTGTTAATTCCATTAACATTTATAGACTACTTTTGATTCTCACTGTATTACGGGACAAAGTGCGTCCCTTATTAGCTCAATACGGGACGTGTACTTTTGTTTCGAAATACGGGACGATTCCGTTTTTTAAGGGACGGTTGGCAACCCTAGGCGTAGATCACGCAGCTGCCTTCGTTCTGGCAGCACTCGTGTTTTAGACGTGACGCCGGCGTCACGTGTGACTTGTTAAGTCTTCCACACGGCAGCTGCATGCTTAGTCAAAGCGCTCCAGGAGGAGGAGGAGTAATGAAAGAGGCTAACCTCGGTGTCAGCTTCCCGTCTGTACGGCTGTCAGGAGAGCTGTTGTTGCTGTTTGCGCATGTAATGAAACAAGCGCGCCTCCGCATCTATTACTCTCAGCACAAATGTGTTTCCACGGGAGGCGATCCTGCCGAGGATGTTCACCTTAACGGCCTCGTTTTATCTACACCTCACTCCTGATATCTCGTCTTTATTTTTGCTGATCTGCCTGCAGGCTGGAGTTTCTATTTCCTGTTTAATTTGCTTTTGTTTTTAATTTAAAATAGTTTAAAATAGTGCTCACAGTGATTCCTGTCATGTTGGCTTTTTGAAAAGCATTTTTCACTTCACTTACACTCACGTTACACTTCTTTTATTGGCTGGATATTAGTCGATAACTTCATTTTGGTTTGTTATAATCCGTTTTATCACACCAGACATTATGGGCGACCGAGTGTTTCGTCTGCTTATCACAGTCGGTGGTTTGATCCCCAAAATATGCAAGAAAATGCACGATGGTTAGCGAGTGGTCAGAACACGTAAAACAGAGCTGTGAATACATGGACGGGTGAATGTGGTAACAAGAGCTTTGAGGCGCCCGTCCGTTCACCAGGAAGAAACATACAAATCGTCGGCTTCCAAAGAAGTATGAGAGCCACTTTGTGGTTTCCTGCTTTTAAAATGTAGCCACGGGACACATGGCTCACTGCTCACGTCATTAATTACATGCTTCTATGACATGTCTGCAGTCGCAGCTCTGTAACCACGTCAGCAAAGAGAAGCAGAGATTCAACATCCACTTATCTCGCTATTACCATTAAAGTCAAAGCCTGCCTGTCATCATACGTCTCAGAGCATTTAACAGGAAGGACAAAAACAGGACGGCGATACACCGTCTCTCCGCCTGTTTTGACGGCTGGTGTTCTCGCTTGTGCGGTTAGGTCTTTATTAGTTTCTTCTAATTTTCCTATTCAGTGCATGTCGTGTTTAATGCATCTACTGCTGTGATGCATCGGATGGAGCGCGCTCCACCTGACCTGACGGCTCCAGCCTCAACCAGCAGCTTATTGGAAACAATCAATACTGCTGGAGCCACTGCCCCTGCTTTAACCTGCAGGACGCTGAAAATGACCTTCATTATCCCCACACACACACACACACACTGTGCTAACACACAGTTTAAACACCGCCCTGGTACAAACACCTCTCCCTGAATAAATGCGTGAGCAAAGACGGCTGCAGACCCTCCTTATATAAACGTACACAGTCACTGTTTAACGTGCCGTCTTCTGAACAGCAAGGCATTCTGGGTAAACTGAATCCCACCCATGGTATCTGAGGTCGTCACCTCTAACTGGTCCCTGCTTTCTGAGTGTGGTTTTCGTATTTATTCTGACTTGAATATCGTTTTTTATTGTTTCGTTTTCTGTTGCTCTTCTGTACCGTTCTAAGAATAACGCTCTGTTTTGTGTAGATTTTCATGTCTTGGATTTTCATTCTTCTTCTGCATTCGTAGTTCTCCTTAACTGTGAATACCATCCCTCCTACATGTACTCTGTGTGCTTTCCTTATCAGTCTCCTTCCCCTCTGTGTTTTCCAGCCTTCTGTGTCCTTCGGTGTTCATGTGTGTTGGTTTGTATTTTCCTGAGTTTTACTTCCTCTCTGTTTGTTTGCCTGATTGTGTTCAGCTGTGTCTCGCTTCCCTCCTGTTTCTCCTCCCCCTGATTAAGTTTCTGTGTGTATAAATAGTCCTGTCTCTCTGTCTGGGCGCTGCTTTATGCTTGCTGTGGGGATTTTGCACATTCTGTAATGTTATTAAAGAAAGAGCCTTTTTCATCACATCCACATTTTGGGGATATGAAGTAAAACAAATAATTTGGGATTCAGCTCAATAAGCGCCGTACTCCATCACCTACACTTCGGTCCCCTTTGGTCTCGAATCAACAAAATCATAGTTACTGAAACGACTGTGAAGGTTTTGTCCATCAGAAGGTAAAAAACTGGAGCTCAGTTTAAATGTGTGGCTGTCAGTGGTGATTATTGATAATGTGACTGCTGTTAGCAGCAGCAGGAGGAGCTATGACGTGTGCAGGGTTATACTCTCTGCACACATTCAGACAAAACTTATCACACAAGCTTCACATAAAGACTCACAACATAAAGCAAAAGCAACATAAAGCAAAAGCAGCCCAAAGGTTTCTCAAGGCAAAGACATGAAAGATTCTTCACTAGACAGCTGATGTCAACCCAACACAGCAGCTTTTTAGTTATTAAATACAAAACTGAAGGCACAGAGACTCACAATGTAAACTCTGTGTTAATACACCTGAATCACACTTTTTATTAATCTCTGGCTCTCTTCCACAGAATAGAATAGAATAGAATAGAATAGAATGCCTTTATTGTCACTATACAGTTGTACAATGAGATACAGAGCATCTCCTACTCAGTGCAGACATGCTGGGGGACACAGTTCTGCAGCATTATATTATATATTGACAGTATTAACAGAGAAAAAAATATATAAAATGTACAAATATACAAGCCAGTTTTAAAAAGCAATATGTAATAAATAGTGTTATGTATATACAATTGGGTTACTGCAATCACAGTTACACAGAATTTGGTGTTGCACATGTCTTTATCCTGTCTTCCTTCTCTCATTCCAACCAATCACAGCAGATGGCCCCGCCCCTCCCTGAGCCTGGTTCTGCCGGAGGTTTCTTCCTGTTAAAAGGGAGTTTTTCCTTCCCACCGTCACCAAAGTGCTGCTCATAGGGGGTCATATGATTGTTTTTCTCTATATGTTTTATCCTGGGGTCGACCTTACAATATAAAGCACCTTGAGGTGACTGTTGTTGTGATTTGGCGCTGCATAAATAAACTTGAATTGAAAGTTGAATCACAAACAAACAAACAGCACCTGAAGCTGCAGCACAGACGTTAGCAGAGCAAAGCAGGAAGAAGCATTTGGTGATGTCTACACTTCAGGCAGTCGCTGGTATTAGTAACAAATATTTTTACTTAAGTTGCTGATATTATGTTATTTGGCTCAATTTTGACGTCTGAAAGTGGAGGGTTGTGTATAATAAACAGTTTATGCAGATTTTTGTAAAACTCCTTGAATTAAGACTAAAAGTTTGCACCTCAGATGCTTGGAGATGTTCGATGTGCAGGGCTCTGTGGTTGTGCACAGAGGCAAAGCTACCAAAATAATCTTTGTCCTGAACATCACAGAGGACACTGTAGTAACTCAGAGGACACACAAAGACAGGAACACAAGAAATAAGGTGTAAAACACACAAAAAAACGTGGCGCACAACTTGATGTTCACGAAAACAAAAGCCCCTGAAATGCAACAGTGTTACCAACGTTACCAAGGTGACAGGGATCAACATAAGGTCACGAGGACACAGTCTAACATGCAGCATCCTGACATAGTCCCAGAGCGAGCGTTCATCATGAGTCTGCTGAGGCAGTCGGGTTCAGCGCTGCTGCCGCTGACAGCCTGCTGCGCCATTGGTCGGTTGAACAGCCAATCACACAGTCGACTGGACCGGAGTAACTGTTCCTCAATCTGTCTGATGGGCCGCCAGCCACAACACTGACCCGGTTACATCACCACACACACACACATTACACAACACAGTGAAATGTAACCTATTGTAGTGAAAAGCAGTTTATATTGCGGTCATGCACAGTTTGATGGCTGCAGGCAATAACACTTGTTCCATGGAGAGGAGGAGGAGGAGGCAATGAGAGGGATTGAGAGCAGAAAAAAAGCGATGAAGAGTACGACAGGGAGGAGAAGCAACACACAGATACCAAGAACAACTAACTGTGGTGTATGGAGACGTTTCTCACACCAGCTTACAGCCTTCATTTTGCTCCTTTTCTGATGCCCAGGCAGGCTGCGTTTCATCTCCCAGTGTGGACGCATTTGAACGGAGCCAAGCAACAAGAGAAGATAAAACACCCAGCATGCACCGAGCACATACAAAACTCACCTGTTTTCTGAACAATAAGGCAGGAGCAAGCTGCAGGAGAACGCCTCACACGCCGTTTTTCATGCCTCTTAAAGCAGAGTGTGATTACATCAGCTGTCTGTTTTTGCACCAAGGATCACTTTTAGTGGGATTTTTAAGAAGAAATTCTCCTCCGATGACCACCTTTTGTCTGAAATCCGATTGAAAGCTTTATTAATCGTTCACAAAGACAGCCCGTGCGTAATCGATTGGCCCCGCAGTCGGCGGCCGTTGTCATCAGTCACACTGAAGTCAGAGGGTGAGGCGCTCCGATTAGCTGATTTCTGATATTTAATGAGAACCCCTCCTCCTGCAGCGATCATCTCACCCACTGTGTGTCTGGGTCAAGATCACTGCTCCTCAATTATGGATGACGTTAGCCTTGTTAATGCTGCAAATAGATTGCTTTCTGGACGCAGAGGAGGGCGACTTACAGTCTGTGTTTCTACATGCTAGATGTAGCTACTAGCTGTCTGCTAAACTACTCTGCAATGCAAAATATGGGCTTCAAAACAAGAAGTTCATAAACCAGTGGGTCATCCTGCCATGTCGATGTTTTGCATCTAATCTAAGAAAAGAAACATTCGTTAGAGATACTTTTTGGAAAGCAGGAGACAACAAACGTGTTAAATGAGCTGTAGGAACAGATTAAAGCCTGTAAAGGTTCCTTAAATCTTTCTGGTGTTTTTTGGAAGTCTGCACAAAGAAAAGCTTGTAGCTGCCTGGTGTGGAAATGCATGTCAAATCTCTTCCTCTCTCTTCACATCGTGTCAGTCCTGAAGGCAGTCGTGACACCCATCTCGCATCACTGCGAGGAATAATAATCCGCTATTTGTGTGATTTATTTTTCTGCCTCAACATGAATTTTTACCGTCTTACCTTTTATTCCTTCCTCCAGAATTTGTGTTTTTCTACTCAGTGGAAAAACACAAAGCTTTCTAGTGCAGGTCTGAAATATTTTGGGGGGCTTTAGCCTTGATTAGGACAGAACAGTGTGAAAGTGGGCAGGATGGATGGGAGACGGCAGGGGGAAAGACGGTCAGCCAGCAACCAGAGCAGCTGGTGAGCTCCACTGGCATTCCAGGGGTTCGGTTTCTTACATAAGACAGGAGGACTCAAGGATCGATCCACCGATAGACGTCTTGGTGGACGACCACCTGAGCCACGGCGCGGCAAAACCCTCATTGTTGGTACAGCTTCTGGTGGTTTGGTTCCAGGACCAGGGGACCTCAAATCTGTCCATGAAAGGTTACATACATTCTTCTTAATCCACCTGATCTCAGCTTCCTCCTCAAATGGCACCAAATGGCACACCTTCACCTGTGTGACTCATAACGCTGCTGATTGATTGACAGCGAGCTGCAGACAGCTGCAAGGCTTTCAGTGTGTGAATGTGTGCGTGAATGGGTGGATGACTGGATATGTAAAGCGCTTTGGGGTCCTTAGGGACTAGTAAAGGCGCTATATAAATACAGGCCATTTACCATTACCATTTAAAGGATGACTGGCAGCTCTGAGACTGTAACAGAAGCTGGTGATTGGCTAATGCTAGCTTCCTGCTATCTACCTGCCTCAGGGCTTTAGTGTGTGTGTGTGTGTGTGTGTGTGTGTGTGTGTGTGTGTGTGTGTGTGTGAGAACCAGAGTACTACTATCAGCATTTTGATCCAGGTTCACTTTTCTTGCAGTGCTTCTCAACTATGGCTCTCATTTGCCCTCCGTCCATCTTTGGCTCGCTCTCTCTGGCCCCACTGCCCCGCTAGCCTGCTTAGCCATTCAGTGGACGGACTCACCATCTGAGGATTTCTAGTGCATCACTCATGAAGGAACTAATGAATGGCTTTCAGGCTTCCCAGTAGGATTGTGCGGTCCTGTAATCCTTTAAACTTCTAAATGAGTTTCTTTCCCCCGTGTCAGTTAAATGGCATTTCTAAAAGGAGGGAGGATTCCTCGTGTTCTTCGGATGAGTTAAAGCTCTTTATTATACCTTTTATGAGTGTCATGTGGTAATCTTTTGTGGAAATTGTGAAAGACCATAACAACACTATATCAACACTGCAGATAGAGTAAATGTGGCAGAAGATCAAAACGATGAGCTGAAAGAGGATAAAGAGCTCGTCAAAGCTTCAGCTTTCAAATGCATTGATCAGAGACGAGTTGAGACGAGTGGATCGTTGTACAAGAGTGGAAGAGACACTCCCCACCAAGCACATCACCCCAGGGGGGAATCCAGTGTCACTCGATTTGAATGAGATACATTTAAATCGCAGAAAGGTGAATATATTCTCATAAAGTAGTCTCATGGTCTCATAAATGAGCCATCTAAAGCTTTACATTTTTGGATGTTTAGCATAAATGTTTCTCACCTATGCTCACTGGACACTTAACTAATGACACCTGGTTGAACCCTCTTTAATTCTTTATGGCACAGAGTCAACACGATGCTGGGAACATTTCTCAGAGGTTTTGGCTCTTATTGACATTGATGACATCACATCCTGCACGTGCATGATGCAGCCCAGCGTGGTCGTCTGCTGCTTCAGCGTCCGATGTGCTGTGGTAAACGAGTGGTTTAGTTACCGTTGCCTTTCCTTCAGTTTGAAGCCGTCTGGCTGTTCTGCTCTGACATCAGCATCGAGGTATTTCTGACCTGTCGCTCGGTGGTTTGTGTTGGTAAATCCCAGGAGATCAGCAGCACCTGAAATGCTGATCTACCAGCATCATCTCACCTGAATGGTTTGTGTAGTGAAACGTGCCACATTCAAAGTCACTGAAATCACATTTCTCCCTCATTCTGTTGATCGGTTTAAACTTCAGTAGGTTGTTTTTACCATGTCTATATACGTGATTGCATTGAATTGCTGGCGTGTGATTGGCTGATCAGATATTTGCAATAATGAGCAGATGAACTGGCGTAACGACCAACCAGACACAGCAGATGGCCCCGCCCCTCCCTGAGGGAGCTTTCTTCCTGTTAAAAGGCAGTTTTGCCTTCCCACCGTCACCAAGTGCTATATAATTATAATTTAAGTGACTTGAAATTAAATGAGGCCAGTTTTAAGAGCCAGTCCATTAAAATTAATTTAAATTTAATGTTTTTAATATTTATCATTTGGTTGCTTTAGATTTCTCCCCAAATTCTCCCCAAATCCTAGATTGGTCACTGGTGGCTTGTTGGATGTTAAGAGGTTAATAACAGCAATAAATACCGTTATTTAAAGGTACTTATAGGTTGACATTGTGCTGCGTATAAATGATTTAATAGAAGAATGATTGGGGAAGGACAGCAGGCAGCCTGTATCGTCTGCTCAGGCAAAGATATTCAACATTCTGCTCCAAGGTCCCGAGTTCCCCTCAGACTATTGTCCTGTTTCACTTCACGTATTTGACCAAACACAGACTCATACTTTAGTTTGTTCAGTGTTGCTCAGCTGCAAGCTGAGAAGGAGAATATTGGCAGCGCTGGCCCTGACCTTTGCTGCTGCGTGTTTGCAGTGAGGATGGATCGGAAAGCAAACAAACACATTAAAAAGGACTTTTCTCATTTTTTTCCAAGCGTCAGTCATCAGCCTGGTTTTTGTTTTGAACCGATGGAACCAGCGAGCGATTAAATGGCAGACAGATCTGTGTGAAAAGCCCTTCGCTGTTGTGTGTTTGTCTTCTTTTTGCGCGTGCGGTTTGTCGTCCAGTCGGGGCCCCAGATGGCCGGTATCACTGGGATGGAAATGACACCGCGTTGGCACAGTCGGGGCGCTTTTGCTACGGAAACGACCTCCTGCCTGCGCCTGTACCTAAAAACTCTGAATCATTCAGCGTTTGGACAGGAAGCAAACATTTTCAGGAACACGCACCAAAACTTTTCCCAACCAATCCCGACACAGCCGGGCTGGGTGCCGCACCAGCTGCTGTCGCTGTTCGAGCAGGTCCGCGTGCAGACGGGTAGCTGCAGAGGAGAATAAGAGATTTGGGAGCGATTAAGAGATTATTTTCAGCCTGGTTTGGAACAACGAGCAGCACCATTGTCACACTAATTCTAATAAAATCGATCTCCTCTCTTTCTGTGCTGCCCTGCTGTCTCGCTCCGTCCACCTGCTTTGATTCCTCCTCCTCTTCCTCCTCCTGTGGTTTAAACAATAAAGGTAAGCAGAGCAAATCCACCTCTTTATCTGCAGCTGCTGTTTCTGTGTTTCATGTTAAGGTGGTTTTCTGTCGGGCTCGTTTTGAATCATTGGATCCCATTGCCTACACGATATGCTGACCAGTGCTGTCTTTGGGCACTCTGTCTTATTATTTCAAGCTCCTGAGCTTTACTGGTAAATTATATTGTGCTGGTATATTGTTGTGAGTTCGTGATGATTATTGGAGGGACTGTGAACCTCAGTTTTAGTCAATAGGTCAAAGTGCAGGTTAATACAGGAACAACAATGACCTCTGAGGACTGGATTAGTCAGCTCAGTACATCGAGTCACTCTCGTCCTCCACAGAGGCTGAGACTGAGGGCTCCAGCAAGGCCGGCCTTTCTGTTGTGTTGTTGGTGTCGCTCAGACAGATCCGGGGTTCTCTTTGGTTCTGAATGTCGGGATTTCTGATGATGTTTCTTGTGGGTTTGTGGATCCTGATACAAACGCAGATCCTGACGTGCTGACGTTTGATGAATTTAATTCTCACCAGGCAATTCATGCCTCGGTTATTCCCAACAATTCAGACCTTTACTCGGTGCATCCTGAACCAGTGTGTGAACATCTCTGACTGGTTTCTAATAATCACGTAGATCCTGGTTTTGTTCGTTTCTACTACAGGAACTAGTCTCGTAGATTTGGGTCTAGTACGTTCATGTGGATCAGTTTCACTGCATCTGTAGATCCAGTTTTTTCATAATGAGCCAGCTGGTTTTGAGAGAAACAGCTGATTGACTGGTTGCTTACTGGTTTCTCACTGGTTTCTGTTCAGCGTGTAGTTCCTGAAGGTGGAGTTTGTACTCATTTACTTGAACACTGATTTGCATTTCCCAGCACAGAGAGCTGTCACTTAATTAAAACCTGATTAATAAATATCCCTTTTAAGCCCATTTGAGTGGACACGCTCTGATTTGCGTAACTATTTTAAAGTCCCTGTAAAATTGAAAGCTAGCGCAGTAATTGTACTTAGATAATGTGCATTCAGCTTGGTCGTGGCTTCCTTCCATGCATGTCTTTGCAAAGTTGTGTAAAAAGCTTGCAACAACAAAATCTTTGCAATCCAGAAACACACTTTGCTGATCCGATCAGCTGTTCACAGCACTGGAACAAACGTCAGCGCAGACTGTCACACGTCTGCCATTACCTGCCAAAACCGCAAGTGGCGTCATTTTCCATTGGAAACGTAGTTGTGTGATTTTTTTCTAAGGTTTACTACACAGAAAGTCATGTTTGTGCCTTACTGGGAGACTCAGAACTCAAACTGGAAATTGTTTATTTTGATGCTGTTTTTTGTGCAAATCGTGCACAATAATATTTGTTTTCGTTTTTCCTGCAGTTTATAAAAATTATTGTATCTCAAAAATGAAACTATGAAGACACTCAAAATAAATTTCCTGTGCTTGGAAACTATTTTCTGCAACTTTTTTGCATTTTCAGAGGGATGAACCAGAAATATGTGTCAAAGAACAAAGTTTTTTGTAGTTTATTGCACTTTATTACAATTTATGTAGTTACTGTGGACTTAATGCATACATATATTAAAATTTGGGATACAACAGTTCTATTGATGTATTGCAACTTGAAATGCTCCCAGAAACGGCTCCACAGCAGGAAAAAATAGAAAGCTCTGCCGAACTTGGTTGTATGGAAACAGGCTTTATTGAACTTCACAGCTCTACAAAAAAAAAACGTGAATGTTGATGGAAAAGCAGAATGTATGAAAATTTCTCAGCATTTTCATTTTTGTTCTTTTTCTTTTTTCTTACCGAAGCGGTGCTCACTGGCACCGTGTGAATAGATCGGACCCTGGCAAACAAACCACACATGCACGCACACGCATGCACAGCAGGGCTCTTTCTGCTTCGTTCTTTCATTTCTTGTTTTCTTTCCTCTTTCAGTTTTAAATTGCTGATCTCTCACGTTTTTGTCTCCAAACCGTCTCTGTGGTGATATTTTTCTACAAACTTCAGTCTTTTGTGTCGTCTAATTTTGCTCCTCTCGCCTCCTCTTGCTGTTTTTGGCATTCTGACTGACACATGCTTTTATGGAGAGGACGAGTAGATTAAAATGAAACTAAGCCAGCAAGTAGAGCAACACTGAGGCCTTCGCACAGCCAAACATGCAGAAGCAGGAATGCAAATGAAATGTCAGCTGCATGTGTTGACTTTGTGCTGAGATTTGGTCTATTTTGTTCCATTTGCTGGTGGTGTAGTGAAACAACATGTCTACTGTAGCGCTTTGCCTGTGTTACTGCATTCCCTGTTCCATACTGCATACTGTAGTACATACTGTAGTACATACTGTAGTACTGCCAGGCATTTTAATTTGGCAACCTTTTGGTTTTTAGTTTTTCACCTCAGCCCAAGGTTGGCAATCAAAACTCCAGACTTTCAAACCAGCGTGCCATCGATACTCCATCACAGTCAACAGTGAGATATCATTATTTATCAAACTGCAGCTGCTCACGGGGATCGTGCAGACATCTCTGCCTGCCGATGAATTCAAGAACTCTGACATGTTCAATAATTCAGGAACTCTGCAGCAACTTTTCATTGCAAGAACGTGCTCCCAAAAAATGTATTTTTCACAATGCACTTGTTTGTTTCAGCTTCTCCACATAGAGCGCAGCTTGTTGGCTGTGCTTTGCAGCATCTAAATCTCAGATGCTGGAATGTCCTTGAATGCACCACAGAGAAAAGTTACAGGCAAAGCAAAATAAACCGCGCTTGTCAATAAATGATTTTTCTGCCACTATAATTTGATTCAGAACCACAAATAGAAAATACACCAATAACTAGAGGAGGTAAGATGATAAATAAAACAGTTCTACAATCAGATAATTACTTAATCCACAAACTTTAGTTTGAGCATCCGAGCTGACTGAACATTCCTAAAAGTTAAATTCATTAGGACATTAAATTCAGGCCTAATAAAACAGACTTAAACCAGGATTTATCACTAAATCCATAAAATTAGAATCTAGACTTCCACATTCGGTGGCAATGACTAAAACCTCCCTGGAGGATCGTTTATGTGAAGCACAAACGACACAAACCAACGCGTGTCAGTGTGGAGGACTGGCATAAGGACATTACAGTGGAACAGCCTCTAAATCTCCAAGACAAGGAAAGTCCTGGTGGGCTTAGTGGGCCCTGGAGCTTTATTAAATCTCGTCCTGAGAAAACCCAAACCGATTCTGTTTTATTCCATCTCTGTGGCCACATCCTGCTTTTCATTTTCAGTTCATTTCTTCTCTTATTGTCTTTCTTCTTGTAATCAGTTACATATTGTTATAGTTCAGCATTATTTCACTTTGGAGCGTGTGCCAGAGTGATCATAGATCGAGTGTTAGAGCTAATGAGTCGTTGTACGGATGTCACTCCTTCAGTGTAATGTGTACAGAGAGCGTTTTCATTCTCAGACCTGTGACCTGCCCGGCATGATCCCCGGCTCGCTCTGCGCTCTGATTCTCTCAGCACAAAAACAAACTAACAAACCAACCAAAGGAAAATCTGCAAATCCGAATGGGAATCCGAAGGGGCTCCAGCCAATCATGAGCTGTCCTTAGCACTGAAAGAGGCTACACGGTGAGTCCAGACCGGGCTCGCTCATTAGTGTCGCTTTGATGCCTTTTAGAGAAAAAACCCTTTTCCAGCTGGTTCCCATCGATCTCTTGAAACAGGAAGTTAAAAACTGACGAGGGATGAAAACGATGCTCTGTGTGCGACTCCGTAACCAGACTACAGATTTGCAGAGATGACAGTCACCGGTTGCCATGGTGACGGCTACTTAGAGCAAAGTGGAGTAGGGAGACCTATTGATCCAGGAATCGGTGTAGATATGAGTGTGTTATCTAACGTGAGAGCGGCGGCTGGTGCGCTGCCGTCACATGAAAGCCGTTTCCACCCGTGAGTGTCGGTGTCTCTAATCTCGGAGCTTTAATTACTCCAGCGGGGGCGTTATTGCGCCTCACGGTTCAGGTGCACGCGCTAACGTGGCTAATTGGCTCTCGAGGTCCGTCGATATTCGGTCAGTCGCTGCTTCTTGAAGGGCGCTCTGTAAATCCATAGAGCTTCTCTGACTCTAAATATCATCTGTTAGATAAACAGCAGAGCCGCCTCAATCTTCCAGCCAGCCAGCTGAATCATTTACAAGGTTAATGGGGACTCGGGCTGCTCACCCGTGGCCTGTTCCTCTCCTTGCCTTTTCTTCTCGCTTTTCGTTCTGGCTCGTTAGGGACGCCGGGGCTTTTTAGGAGGTCTTTAAAAGTTCCATCATCTGGGAGAGAAAAGCAGCAGACGCGGGCATTTTACACGGATGTTAGGAAATTTTATATGCAGATATCCCTGCGACAAAATGCTGTGACGGCCTGTTATTTGTTCCATTAAAGGATGTAAAATGAGCAGTTCTGCTGAGAGAGGAGACGCTTCTCTCTGGCGCTTTGGGCTGGTTTAGAGTGTGTGTGTGTGTGTGTGTGTGTGTGTGTGTGTGTGTGTGTGTGTGTGTGTGTGTGTGTGTGTGTGTGTGTGTGTGTGTGTGTGTGTGTGTGTATTCCCGTCCCCACAAGGCATGTTTTAGACTCAAAATGTGGTTTTAGTGTCAGGGTTACAATTGGGTTATCGGTGAGGGTTGGGCTAAGGAAAGCATTGTGTCAATGACATGTCCCCACAAGATATGAATACCCGACAGTGTGTGTGTGTGTGTGTGTGTGTGTGTGTGTGTGTGTGTGTGTGTGTGTGTGTGTGTGTGTGTGTGTGTGTGTGTGTGTGTGAACACACACTCCAAAGCAAACATGACTCAATATCAGCCAACGGAAAAAAAAGGTCTTCAAACGGCACGTGGAGCCATTTCACACCAAAATAACATTTTTTAAAAATCCATCTTCTTCCTTTTCTGTCATTGTGCTTCAGTCTAATTCTACGTTTGCCTGCAGTTTAGATTTGACTGACACCTTGTTCACGCTGTCCAGACAAACGGGTTTAAATGAAAGCAGACAGAACTTTCTGGGCTCTTCTCTCTGTCTACTCGTAGTTCAGCCGGATGCACAACAAGCCGCTCGGTTTGTTCTCAGCAGCTAGTAAAGCAAAGAGAACGCTTGTGTCTGCACTTCTGCTCGGTGGCACCATCAGGACTAAATTTCAGAGTATGCACATGGAGCCAGCGTTGGGGTGAGTGGTGACTAATGGCAACTTCAGCGGTTCAGGCTCCACATCATCGTGCTGTCAGCAAGTGTAAGCAGCTCTCAGTAGGATACCTACTGCTTAGGATAGCTTTGCTTTATTTTAGCTCAAGCTAAATGTCAATGTGCTCATTTCTAACCCACTGATTTCACCTGAGATGAAGACGAGAATAATCCCTCACAGCCAAAGTAAAGTTTATACATTTCTTCTCCTTTGAACGTCCCTGAACGACGAGCCCGCCGTGCAGGCTGTTCCACATCTCGACATGCATGCACGTTATTCTGTTTGCCACAAACAGGCGACGTTTTCTCTTCACTGTGAATTCCTGTGCGGCGCAGATAATGCATGTTTTGATCTTTCTCTCTTTCTGTTCGAATCCCCCCACGTGCATGCTCCTGCATGTCTGTGTGCATTTACAGGAGCGCTCTCAGCCTGCGTCTCCGTGCCATAGAGCGCCGCGGGGCGTCTCGGGCTGTGACGAGCCCCACGGCGACTCAACGTGAGAATAATGCATGTGGAAATTCACCCTTTCATTTGCCAGCGGGGCTCACGTCCTCTCAAGCCTGCTGGCGATGAAATAAATATGAGAGTGTGGAGGGGGGGCACATAATAAAGCCTCAGCGCCAGTCCACATACAGAGTGCTGATGGATGGTAAATGGTAAATGGCCTGTATTTGTATAGCACTTTACACATCCAGTCATCCACACATTCACACACTGGTGATGGCAGCTATGTTGTAGCCACAGCCACCCTGGGGCGCACTGACAGAGGAGGATGCCAAAGAGATGGTGGCAGAAAGGAGGAAAAGGGAAGAGATAGAAGGACAAGTGGCCAGAGGAGGAAATGTGATTGACGAGCTGACGAAAGAGATGAGAAAAGGAGATGGGACAGCTGCAGGGTGGAGAGGAGATGGACTGATGGATGAGGGGAGAGGAGCTGTGGCCTGGGGAAGGGAAGGATGGAAGGACAGGAGATGGCAGGAGGGGAGTGCTGAGGTTATGACGGCTGGTTCAGCGTCAGAGACGAGCTGAAATGAACTGCAGAATTTCACTTGATTGAATGAATGTGGATGTAAACGTGTGATGGAGATGAAATGACCTCAGTTTTCCTGCTGTTTCCATGGTGAGGACTAAAGAGTGCTGACCGAAAGAGGTTAAAAGTCCACGTGCATCCGCCCTAACCTCCCCCTGTGCTGTTTTCTGCAAAATAACAAAGAGCTCAACTTTCTTCTTGGCTGCTTTCAGTATAATACCAAAAATAGCCGCAGCTTCTTTGTGAATGACTGCTATTGAGTACAAGCAGCAGCTCTGTGTAGGTTTAGGAACAGATTGTAGATTGCTGAAACACACTTTGATATGAAGCTCGAGCCTAGTTTAGCCGTTTAGACAGCTGACGTCACAGCGGCCGGCTGAACAGACTCAAAGAAGCGGTTTGTTTACAGAGTTAATGTGCCGATGCGAGATGTTTTCCCTTTAACAGTGAAGGTATTTTAATTGAAAAGGATTAGTGTCAACCGGCACTCAGCTCTGTGTTCAGCAGCGCCATGGAGGGAAAGCCACAGCGGGATAGAAAGGATTTTCTGTATGTAGGAAGCATTTGAAGCTGCCAGTTAATTGTGTGTGTGTGTGTGTGTGTGTGTGTGTGTGTGTGTGTGTGTGTGTGTGTGTGTGTGTGTGTGTGTGTGCGTGTGTGTGTGCGTGTGTGTGTGTGTGTGTGTGTGTGTGTGTGTGTGTGTGTGTGTGTGTGTGTGTGTGAGACATGCAGCCTGGTAATGGTAATCACAGTGTCACTAATGGTTCTTTACAGGCGTAAACAGCAAAAGTGAACTCTTACATACCGACACACACACACACACACACACACACACACACACACACACACACACACACACACACACACACACACAGTCTTAATGAATACACCGATGCATATGTCACATATAGATGTTTGATTTACCTTCTCCTCTATCGGGCATGAAATGGCTCTTCACGCTTTGTTTCCTCGTCCTCCTCATCTTCTCGTGCTGCTCTGGTCTCAGGAGGCTCCGTGGAGCTCCACCTGCTGCCTGTGGAGCACTGACATTGACTCCAACATCCACCTCGATGGTCGCAGTACTTTAATTTAGTCAAAATAAATAACAAAGCTGTGTTAATGTGGTTAAATGTAGAGCGGGTGTGGGTGGAAAGTAATAATCTGTGATTGCATTATATTATGATAGAAATGATGAAGTCTGTTGTTGTAAGTGATATCTAATTACTGGGCGATAATGTAATAGCATGGCAGAATGGGAATAAGCTGCTTTTCTAAATGGAATGAAGCTGTATTTATAAGTGCCTCCGTAATAACTTAACAATGCGCTCGGGCTAATGTTGTTATAATTACACAGGACTGTACACTGCTCATTAAAGTGGCGTCAGAGTCGGTACCGCAGAGGCCTCAGAGGCCAAGTCATGAAGCAAAGGTGGGGAATTGAACCTACGTCACGATGACCCTGTGTCTTTGCACCTGTCCTCAAAATGTGTTACTTCAAGTTAGTTTGCTGTTGTCTTTCTCTGTAGACCGGCTGCAACTAATGCAGTCATCCATGTGATACCCAACAGAGGGCACGAGGCTCCCGGTGCACAGTTACTATGCTGATGTTAATGTGAGAGGACGGCTGGGATCAGTGCTCTGTAACCTGACTGTAGCTCCATCTGTAACTGCGGTCTAACACTTCCTCTTTACAATAGTACATGTTCGAATATGTTGGAGGCGAGAAATTTTACACAATGACCTGTTCCAGTGCGGACATCCTGTTACGGTACGAGGCTCAAGTCCAGTGAGGTCTTTAGAGCTACACATCCTTTCACAGCTGCGTGCAGTCTTCATGACTAGGTGCTGCATTTTATACACCTGGTGTGTTGGCTGAAGACACCTGAATTCAAAGATAAAGAGGTGTGGACCAATGTTGTACTCTAAAATTGATTGTTACCCGAAAGACTAATGGACACGCTGTTACAGCCACATTCTCACAACAGGCCTCTTGCTCAGTACAACTATGATTGGCCAATTACAGCCCCAGTTCTGCAAAATTTGAAAAATTAAAGTTTTAACCCTTTAAAGCCGGTCAGAGCGGGCACGCTCTGATTTGCGTAACTATTTTTAAATCCCAGTAGCACTGCAACCACGTAAGCTAGCGCAATAATTTTTTTTGCATATGAAACCGGAGGAGTTGTACTTACATCTTATGCCATCAGCTTGTCCTCGGTCACAGTTTCCTTCCACATACAGCTTTGCAAAAACTGCATAAAACCACTTGCAGCAACAAAAACATAATATTCCAGAAACCCTTTGCTGATCCCATCAGCTGTTTGTAACACTTCCTACGTCCATCAGCGTGAACTATCACATGTCCGCCATGACCTGCCAAAACCGGAAGTGACATCATTTTGCGGAAATGTAGTTTTTACCATCAGGGTCTCATGAGCCTAAACTGGTGTTTTTAAAAGTTATCTTTGACTTTATTACTTCCTGTGTCGTTTCTGGGATGCTGAGGACTCATATTGCACTGCTGGAAATAGTTTATTTTGATGCACATGCTGCTTTTTTGCAAATTTGCACTATAATATTTATTTTCGTTTTTCCTGCAGTATATAAAAATTGGTGTATTTCAAAAATAAAACTATGAAGACACTCAAAATAAATTTCCTGTGGTGGGAAACTATTTTGTGCAACTTTTTTGTATTTACAGTTTTGAGGGATAAGCCTCTTAAATTTCTCTAACTAGAAATATATGTTAAAAAACAAAAACGATTTTCAAATTTTTTGTAGTTTATTGCACTTTTTTGCAATTTATGTAATTACTATGCACTTAATGCAGACATATTATTAAAATTTGGGCTGTAATGGTTGTATTGATGTATAGCAACTTGAAATGCTCCCAAAAATGGCTCCACAGCATGTAAAAATATAATATAAGCTCTGGCGGACTTGGTTCTATGGTAGGTCTTAAAGGGTTAAATAAAAAGAGGATGTAATGATGTGCAAATGTTATAAACCCACATTTTACAGTAGAACATATAAAACAGATCAAATGTTCTAAGAAAATCTATCATTTTGAACATTTTCTGCAACGATGTGCAAAAAATACACAAATAAGTCAAACCTCTAGACTAAATCTTCTGGACGTAGCTGGATGGTACAAGCTAACGTTATTGTGCAGTTTTCTTCTGCATTGTGTAAACGGAAGAAGAAACATGCCTGGGCTTTATCATATGGACTGTTAAGCCCACGGCCTTCAGATAAATGTGGGTATGTGGTTAGTTTATTTTGGTATGTGTGTGCATGGTCTATTCATGCTTCTGTCTGGCTGAACATGCTGTTTCTCTCACCCACATACTGAACACAGCAAGTCCAGAGACAGACCGACAGATGAGAGCACAGGCAGGGAAAAATACTGGAAACCCAGAAAGAAGGATTAAGGTCTGCCTCAAAAAAGTTTCACCCTTGTTTTGTCAAAGCAGCTGACACAGTGATGCGGTGTCCTCGGGTCCATGGGAGTGCGGGATGCTGACAGCGAGCACGCTTGTTTCCACGTAAGGACGCAGAGGGTGACAAAGCCTGCATCCAGTATTTTCCCGGAGACGGCAGTGTGTATCCTGTGTGGGCGTTTTCCATTTTTGCCGCTTGGTGTTTATTTGCTTTAGGGAGTAAAATGACATGGTGAGATTTAGGAGAAGCTCGTGGTCCAAGCATCGCCAGCTGATCAAAGAAGCTACCCAACCAATGAAAGACGTCCTTGTGCAGAGCTGGGAGCAAGACCGGGGGCAGACGTTGTTAGATTTGACCCGAGAGCCAAACATGAGAAGGTTTTAGAGCAATGCTAATTATCATGGTTTTGTTTGTTTTTAAAGAAATACAGTAAATAGCATATAGAGTTAGTGTGTTTTATATATTTTGTTACAGCCCATATGGAGACTGAATCATCACCTGCAGACTGAAACAGGGAAAAAGCCGCGTGGCAGCAGCTGTGGTCAGCCTCTCACGTCCTTTTATTGGGATGCATTTTCCATCTTAGTCCTACTTCTGCAGCATGTTACACTTCTGTGTCCGTCTGCACAGTCCAGATGTTCCACACACTAATTTTCACTCAGCATTTCTGTTGTTGCTACGCTGTGACAAGCTAGCAAGATTCAGATGATTTTTAATAGCACTGTTTTGGCTGTTTAGAGGATACAAGGCAGCATTTTTCAAATAATGTGCAAGACATTAGAGTATTTCCATTTGATGAGGCTGTGCAGCGATAAAACCACACAGCTTCACTGTGAACAGCTGATTGCACAGTGCAGCATGTAGCATATAGGCTAATGTTTTAAAGTAATGTGGTGTATGTAGTAGGGCGTGTAACTGTGTGTGCTGGGCATGGGTTAAGATATGTTCCCAGCTTTTTAAAGGCACTGCATGCTAACAGCGCTTTTGGATGTAGCACGAGCTTTGCAGAGGCAAAGAATGCAGCAGCAGACCTATAAAGGCGGCAGCGTTATAAATATTCAGAGCTATTCAGATTCACAGTGAGATTGTCTGCCAAGTGATCTGGTTCAAAGCATGTGAATCAAAGTAGCTGGAGACAATTTGCATGTATTACAAGCAGGATATGGATTTGGATAACTTTTGGGCACGCCGACTGCTGTGAAGTGAATGCGATGCGATTTTGTCGAGTTTTAAAGCCTAAACTTGACTCGACTCTTCCTGGAGTCCAAGTCATGTGACTTGGCTGCTCACCTCTGACTTGGATCCTAACCACGCATCTCCATCCTTTGAAACCTAATGCTCTTATTCTACCAATTACACGGCAGAAGGTGGAAGTCTGCTTTTGCTTTGAGAGATAAAAAAGAATTTCACAGGATTTCAGAGCTGTAATCTTGACAGATGAGCAGCCGCTCGCTTTCCAGATTACCTCCCCCTTGCTTTCTATTTCACATCCCCCCCTCCCCTCTGCACTATCACAAGAATTATGGAAATGACAAGTGCTGGCTACGCCAAAAGCCAAGATTAAGTCAGTGAACATGAGCAAGAGAAATGTGGGAAGTTAGGAGTCTGTGTGGGTCTGTGTGCGACATAAAAGGAGGTTGAACAGCACAGATAATGTAAAGTGATATGCACACCACTGTCTTACTCTCTTTTCATTTCCTACCATCTTGGTTTTCTTCTTTCTTCTTCTCCTGCTCTTCTCCCTCTTGCTTTCGGCTCCATCCTCCACTCATTTCCTCCTGTCTTCTTTATTCATCATCACACACCTCCATATTTTTTCCTCCTTTCTTGGAATTGTGTTTCACTGTCTATTGTCTCTTCCCGGTGCCCTGACAAAAAGCTATCGTCCTTTGGGTCTGTGCTAAAGATATACTTGAACTGATTTGTACACTGAAAATACCCACAGGATACAATAAGCTGCAGGTTGATCTAATCAGAGAATGACTCTGTTTTATTTTGACCTCAGGTATTTCCCATGGATGCAATCTGCACCTCTCAGTGCAGACAGTTTGAGCCCTGTAGACATTTCGGAGAAACATCACATTGCATGAATCATTTCAAACCGTTGTTTCTGACCCAGAGTTAACACAGAAAGTAGAATCTGGAGGATCAAAGCAACAACTGAAGGAACAGTCAAAAACCCCACCTGACGTATCGTAGCTGCAAAGCAATCGCAACAACTTCATCGGGCACTTTTCATGCCATTTGTGCCGATTGTCAGTGCTCCTCACCGGACGCAGTTCACTCTGGTGGAGGAAGACTGCTGTGGATTGTAGCCCTGAATATTCCGGTTGGAGGTCCATGCTAACCTTTGCTACCTGTTTCAAGCTTATAACCAGGATTTTTTGAACACACTGTATGAAGCCACTGGAGCAAAGCTTCAGGCTAAAAATCAAGCTCAGCCATGCCACGGCAGATGGGTGGATCTCAGTGTTATCCCACATCGGCGGATGGCTTAGCTCCAGTGCATCCACTTGGCAGATCTCTGTATGCTGACACATTAAAGGTTTACTGAATAATCATTTCTAAAACACAAACGGATCCCTCTGAGACAACGCATAGCCAGGACTTCCCAGAGATTGGAGATTATTTTTTTACAGCTGACAACCATTTTCTTCACCACCAATTCAATTCAAGCTTGCAAAGGCCTAGAGTATCTCAGCTGTCATTGGACACAGGTCACCAGTCCCTTACGCAATGGACGATGACTACGAGATGTAGCTATCAAAACAAAGTGTACCCACATCTGCTCTTCATATGCAAGCTACTTTCAAACGTACCTCCAGAGTCATAACGAGCGAATCCAGATCACTGTATTCGATTAGAGCGGCCTTACGATTCAGGTTAGAGAGACTTACTGTCAGTTTGGTTTGATGGGCATCCCCTGATTTAGTTTTTCTTTGCATCTTTTAATTTGTGCCTGTCTTGTTCATCTCATTTGGACGAATCCCCGAGTAGCCCTCTTGTTCTCTCTCTCCCTCCGTTGCCACATCTTTCCTCCCAGCCTTCCCCTCCATCTGATTCTGGGCTGATTGCCTGAACGAATTGCACTCCAGGTTCGTATTCCTCTGAGATGCCGACTATATTTACTCTCCCTCAGATATCTCATTCTAATCTCATATCAGCATTTCACAGCCGCGAGCAGCTCTGTGTTTTTGAGTCAGCGGGCAGAATATGTGACAGGAGACGGCGAGGTGGAAGCATTAAGAACAGCACGAATCACTCGAGACGAACCCTCGACGGGACGGTCGCCTCACTCTGCTGCCTGCCTTGCACACAGAGCCTCATATTACAGTGTTGTGTTATCACTTTACACTCAGATACATGGCCTGAAAGTAAATACAGTTATATGAGGTGACAGATACATAAATACAGTCTACCCAGGCAGGCATCACTTCACTGTTGACTCATAACATATTAACAAAACCAGTTTCTTTATCTCTGTGCAGTTTCTCTTTCATGTTCACTCCGGCTGTGTGTTGGGTGTCATAGCTGTCAAGCTTTATGAACACTAGTATACAGAGTAGGTCTCTCTATCAGAAGAGGTCGTGCCCATTGCATCATATCTTTGAGGTGACCTGAGCCTCGCATTGAGTTTAGGGTATCTGCTCAGACGCCCCTCAGTGTCTGGGGGCAACCAAAGGCCTGTCGGGGCTTCATTTTATCACATTTAGGAAGCGATAGTGGGAACGTGCTGTTTACTAAAGGCAAACAGCCGTTTTAAGACTGCTCATTATAAATACTATGTACTGTAGGGCTGCTGTGTAATTGTACATCTGGTCAGTATGTCTTTGAGGTAAGTTCCAGGTGTATGAGCCAGGTAACCACGTCCACCCCATTTGGACTTTTGTGTTTTCTTTGCTTTTTTGCTTTTATTCCTTTTTGTTTTTGGTCACCTTTCACTTTGGTTGATTAGGTTTAAGTAAAGGTCCTGATTTGGTTGAAGTACTGTCAGAGATTTACAGTTAACAAACAGTCAGGTGAATAAACAACACTGAGACACTTGTGTAGGTTAACGTGCTGCACGGGTGAAAAGCTCAGAGCGAATCACCACGAACTGCAGTATTCGTTTATTTTTATAGGTTACATCGTCAATATGCAAATATAATCACATTTCCTGTTACGCAGGTCCTGATGCTGTCTGTGTGTAAGCTGTGTGTGTGTGTGTCACAAGTATGTGTGTTGCAAGTCAATTTCTAAGAATAATATAATGCAAGTCAACTTCTGCGGATATGTATTTCTGTACTGGTCTCTTGTCAGTGTCACAGGGTCAGCTTCCTGTTTCTACAGAAAACTGTGTCTGGTGAAATATGTATAACATAACTTTTGAAGCATAAGCAAATAAAACAATAAAAACTCCCTAACAAGTACCATAACCCAACCATATCGCTGTTGCTTTAACCTAAAGTGAAAGGGTCGAACACCAAACGATTCCTTAACTGGAAGTACACGAAGGCAAAGCTCCAGCACTGAAGCCAGGTGACTAATACAGGACGGTCTCATGAAATGAATGAATGTTGTTTCCTGTTCCTGAACCCAGGTTGTTACTTTTGTTCCTTTTTGTCATTAAACAGGAAATATCATCTGTAACTGAGGTGTTGCCGTGGCAACCAGTGAATGAAGAAAACCTGTGTAACTAAGTAGTTCTGAATGACTAACCCTAAACCATATTTGTAATTGATAACAGTTAAAAATCATAGAAATGATGCATGAAAAATTGACGTGTGATTCAAACTTTAGTCTCTAGAAATTTAAATCAGCACAGTTTACTCCTCTACGACTGCTCCGGGATTCCAAGAAACCAAGTGGAAACGTGGAAAATCACATTCAGGGTAAAAAGGGTTTTTGTATCTGGCAACACAAATCAATGAATTAAAGATTGTTATTATATCACAGACTGCTGTGAGACCATGCTGTCACACAGAACTACGACACTTAGACTGAAAGTCTCTGCCAGTTCTGTTTACTCATTTCATTATTAATTAGTTATAAATCGACCGCTGGAAATTTTTCCAAATGTTCTGTAGGTAGCATCGTATTATTACTACTGAAATCTGAAAATCTGATCTCGTGTCAGCCGTCCTCTTCCCTTTGAGGTAACGTTATTGCAGATGAGTACAGAGAACTCACCGTTGTCCTCTGATGAAATACAGGATGAAGGTGTCAGTGGCCCCACCCATGACGTGAATCTGACGATACGGCCTTTAAATGCTATGAAGACGCGTGGCGAGTCGGCAGTTTGTTCAGGAAAACGTTCTCTTCCTTTCATTTGTCACCTGTCTGTGAATGGAGACGACGCCTCAAACAGCTTATTTGCACGTAACCGTTCAGCTGTGGAGTTTTATTAACAGTCTCTAATTGGAAAACCAAAATCCATTTACTCCACAAAGACAAATACCATCCATTGATACTATTAGGAGGTGGAGTAATTTTACACAAATGTAATCTTATCCTCTCCACGAGGACGAGGGGGCACGTAGTGGTATAATGGGCTTTCTTTGCCAAAATCATATTAGTCTGACGTGTTTCGCACAGTCAGCTCACACAGACACACACACACACACACACACAGGCGCTCTGCAGTTACAGTAAGCTGTTATGACAGGTCTCTCTGCTCTATTTGTCTTGTTTCCACCAGCTGACATCACAGTCAGTTATTATCTGTCTGTTAAAAGAACACGTAAGGCTGCGTGTCACATCGTCCTGGAGTTCTACGAAATCAGGAAGTAGTTTCATGTTGTTGATTTATTAATAACTTTTTGAATATGTTCAGCGTTTCGTTTGTTTTGGACCATTTAATGCAGGTCGAGCTCTTTCTTTCACTCTTTGTATGAAACAAATTAAACACTCATGTATAACTTTTCTTTATTAAACAAGGCCTCCATTTATTTTCACGTCACTTTAACCTTTTATTTTGAGACGTCTCCAAAATCCTTTATTTCATCCCGTTTAAAATATGTTTATGAATAATTTCCATACTAGTGAAATGTGCCGAGCTCTTACAAATTTCCAAGAACATACACAAATTTTAAGCCTGCTCTGTTGAATGAATGACCTTCATATTCCTACAAACATCTTGTCAAAATCATACAAAATGTTCATTTTTCTTAAGCTGTTCCAGGCCAGTGTTGCATCATGATGAACCAGCGTGTTCGTTCAGCTAACGGCGTGGAACTGCACATGGATAGAGCTTTTCTAGTCTTAGTCCACTCAAACTTTAAGCCCATCCATCCATGAGTCCATCCATCCATCCATCCATCCATGAGTCCGTCTATCCATCCATCCATGAGTCCATCCATCCATCCATCCATCCATCCATGAGTCTGTCTATCCATCCATCCATGAGTCTGTCCATCCATCCATCCATGAGTCCGTCTATCCATCCATCCATGAGTCTGTCCATCCATCCATCCATCCATCCATCCATCCATGAGTCCGTCTATCCATCCATCCATGAGTCTGTCCATCCATCCATCCGTCCGTCTATCCATCCATCCATGAGTCCATCCATCCATCCATCCATGAGTCTGTCCATCCATCCATCCATCCATCCATCCATGAGTCTGTCTATCCATCCATCCATGAGTCTGTCCATCCATCCATCCATGAGTCCGTCTATCCATCCATCCATGAGTCTGTCCATCCATCCATCCACCCACGAGTCCGCCCATCCATCCATCATCATCCATCCATCCATCCATCCATGAGTCCGTCTATCTATCCATCCATCCATCCATCCATCCACGAGTCCGTCCATCCATCAATCCATCATCCATCCATTCATCCATCATCCATCCATCCATCCATCCATGAGTCCGTCTATCCATCCATCATCCATCCATCCATCCATCCATGAGTCCGTCTATCCATGAGTCTGTCTATCCATGAGTCCGTCTATCCATCCATCCATCCATCCATGAGTCCGTCTATCTATCCATCCATCCATCCATCCATCCATCCATCCATGAGTCCGTCTATCTATCCATCCATCCATCCATCCATCCATCCATGAGTCCGTCTATCTATCCATCCATCCATCCATCCATCCATCCATGAGTCCGTCTATCCATCCATCCGTCTATCTATCCATGAGTCCGTCTATCCATGAGTCCATCCATCCATGAGTCCGTCTATCCATCCATCCATCCATCCATCCATGAGTCTGTCCGTCCATCCATCCATCCATCCATCCATCCATCCATGAGTCTGTCTATCCATCCATCCATGAGTCTGTCCATCCATCCATCCATCCATCCATGAGTCCGTCTATCCATCCATCCATGAGTCTGTCCATCCATCCATCCATCCATGAGTCTGTCCATCCATCCATCCACGAGTCCGCCCATCCATCCATCATCATCCATCCATCCATCCATGAGTCCGTCTATCCATCCATCCATCCATCCACGAGTCTGTCTATCCATCCATCCATCCATCCATCCATCCATCCATCCATCCATCCATCCATCCACGAGTCCGTCCATCCATCAATCCATCATCCATCCATTCATCCATCATCCATCCATCCATCCATGAGTCCGTCTATCCATCCATCATCCATCCATCCATCCATCATCCATCCATCCATCCATCCATGAGTCCGTCTATCCATCCATCCATCCATCCATGAGTCCGTCTATCTATCCATCCATCCATCCATCCATCCATCCATGAGTCCGTCTATCTATCCATCCATCCATCCATCCATCCATGAGTCCGTCTATCCATCCATCCGTCTATCTATCCATGAGTCCGTCTATCCATGAGTCCATCCATCCATGAGTCCGTCTATCCATCCATCCAGGGGCAGCAAGCTTAGCTGTCTTTTTATCCAGAAACACTTTGTCCATCTCCTCCTAGAAGACACTGAGATGTTCACAAGCTGCGTGGAACGTTTAATCCCTGCAGTGAGTTCTGGGGCTTCCTGTGTGCTTTAATTGGGTCAACCCACGAAACCCACAGAGGTAGACACCTGTATCAAGCTGGACCCTTTGACTTGAAGCTGTGCTTTTTTACCTCCTTTATAAGCCTGAGCACATATGGAGGAGCATCGGGTAACCCCGAGCCTATTGGTCCTGCTCAGAGCTCATGACCGCCTGTAAAGATTGGCTGGTAAATCAAACACTCTGGCCTTCTTCCACGCCACTCCTTTTTACTGTAATGTCTGAACAAAATGCAGAGATTAACCTTTATCACTTGATGTAGTGACTTTACACCAACGCAGGAGCAATTTGCTATTCCCCTGCAAACAACCATGGCATCAAACTGACTGAACCGAATTCAGAATTTGCTGATTTTGTTAATAGACTTGGTGGAAATCAGCAGTTGGTTCATTGTTATTCTGGAATTTGTCTTGCAGTATTTATTCTGCCTGCAGTGCTTTTTGGCATCTAATATAAACTTTTTCTCATCATAAATGTTCAAGATTTTAGGATTAATTCTTTATACGTGAGGAGGTGTTTGTGTGTTGTCTCCTGTGAGGTGGAGCCAGCAGCGTACAGTTAATAATATCAACACTATCTTTGCCATCACTTCTAATCACCGCTGCAGATATTAAATGCTATATTTTCTCTCAGTACTTCACTTTGTCTCCAGAAACTGACTAGATTATGAAGTTTGGATGTGAAACCTTTAAAGGAGATACTCTGGTGCACATTTTGTCCCTGATTTGATCTGCGCATGTAACTTAATAAACTCCCAGCTGAAAGTTAAACCCCAAACTGGGGCTCCAGGCGGAAAAGTAGTTAGTCACCAGAACTTTTATCACAAGCTAAAAACTCACAAAAAGTTGTGTTGTACCTTAAATCGCCGAATCCTCCCACTTCAATTTGCTCTCAGCACTTAAAAATTCCCTCGACCTCTCATACATCTCATGTTTTATTTCTCTTCCCACCGACTCTCTCTGTACATGATCTTCCCTGGGACACGGCAGCACTTCTCTTGAAATGTTCTCCAAGGAACTGGAGCATACCATACCGCTGCACTCCTTCCAAGTCACTAAATGGTTGAAATGGAAAAATAAAAGTTAAGTTTCAGGTTACCGTGCCTCTGAGGAGCAAAAATAGACTGTTAAAGAAGTGACTGTGAAGATCTTCACTTCTGGAGAGTCTTAGTGGCACTTCTGTTGCTAAGTGCTCATTGCTGCAGTGCTTCTCCACAGTTAATGTTGGTGCCACTTGTCTTCTTCATATTTTCGGCTATACCGACTGTATGTAATTTACTTGTTTTTCTGCTTCGCTTTCCTGAGAAAAGAAAGAAAAATTCGCCCACCACAGCCCTGCTGCCACCATGAGACTTCAAAATAAAACTCCCAGTCTGGATTCAAATCATTCAGGTGGTGGGTTTTTTTTTTTTCAGTTTTGACATAATAAAGTCCTTTATTTTTGAAAATAATCATGATTTATATTTGGAGAAGAAAACTTTGGGCTGATAAATCTAAAAGTGGTGGAAATGGTCTAGTAGCATGATTTTAAAGGTTAAAATTATCATATCGAGTAAAACAAAATATAACAAATTTCCAAGAAAAAAGCTTTCTTTTCATTTGTTGTCTTTTTTTCAGGCTGTCTGCTCATTACACGAGCACTTTGTCTTAATCGTACTTTGCAACTGGATGCAACAAGGATGCATCTGTGATTTTATCCCTGCGTCGTTGGGGAAATAACATTTCTGAGAAGCAGAACAATGTGTTTTGTCGTAGTTTTTGTCAGTTACCTTTTTTCTCAGAGTAAAACAAGACAGTGAGTAATAAAAAGCATAAATACCCCCCCAAGAAAGAAAAAAAATAAAAAATAAAAAAAATAATAAATAAATAAATAAATAAAATAATTGAAAATACTCTCTACAGAGGAGATCCAATCTGAACTAATGAAGCTGTATCGAAAGGCGGGACGAGTTTGAAACTGATCCAATCAGAAGTGTGGTTCCCCTGAAAACAGAACAGAAACTACCTGCATGGACACCTGCAGTGCTCCTTTTACTTCACCTTAAATGTCCCTAATGTGCTGTCATAAAGAAATGAATAACTAAAACTTGAACATTTGCTATGCAGTCATGCGATTGCAGGTATAATGCACAGATCCTGAGTTACTTGTTTTGGAGGAGTAATCTCTACCTCTGTCCGAATTCACCAGGAAACATTTTCTGTTTTCTGAGCTCCAGATCTTTCTGCTAAAACAAGATTTAATATCACAGTATTTCTTACAAAAGGCAGATACTTTTATTTTGAAAGGAACCAGTCCCCCCCCCCCCCACAAAAAATAAAATAAATTGATAAAAAATAAATAAATTAAAAACATAAATTAATAATAAATTTTAGAAATCAGGATCACACAGAAGTTCCCAAGATACTAAAGTCATTATCCTGCCGTGCAAGTACAAGAGCTGCCACTCAGTGTCCTCTGGATGGCTGACAGCATGACCACGACACACACACACACACACACACACACACACACACACACACACACACACACACACACACACACACACACACACACACACACACACACACACACAGAACTATTTATATCCTTCAGGGGTTTGATGTAGAGAGATGGAAAGGATATCCAAGGTTGAGTGTATTTTGGTTGGATCTACTTTTGTGTTGTATGTACCCACTCGCACGCACACACACTGCAGTAACAGTACATTTGTGCATCAGTGCACCCATCACAAATGTGTGAAGTGGGGATATTATTGTCACATAGCTGACAGGCTGGCAGCGCCGTCCTTATAACTCTCTTTCTGCCTGAGCTCCAGGCGCTGCTGTTTTATCTGAGAGAGTTCTGGCAACTCGAGGTCTGCAAACTTTCGTCCGTTCCAAACTTTCACTCATCTGGATGTCACTCCTGGGAGCTCAGTTTCCAAGCACGAGTCCAGGATAATAAAGCCTTCTTTCACCAGGATGAGTTGACAAACAGCCAAGCTGGGAGACGTCTTTCTGTGGAAGGTCAGGCAGCAGCGTGGGAAGCTGCCGACAGACCTGGAGCTACAGCTATACCATCCAAGCTGTGCACGCTCTCAGAACCAAAAGGATAGTCAAATGTCTGTCCTTAAAGGTCCACGCTGGTAGGAATGTGCACCCTCTGGTATTTATCGGACTATGTGATCCTTTTCAAGGGCCATAACGATGCATACCGTATATTCCCAAGCAGTAAAGGCACATAGTTGTTCACCCTTCTTGAAGTCAACAAAAATCATTCAGACTGGATCCATCCAACCTTTAATATCCCTGGTAGAGAAGGAGTCGGTCCACTGTTCTGCTACCAGAATGACAACAGCATTGGTCCTCTGGGTGCAGACCATCCCAGGGAGACTGAGGACTGTGGTACCCCAATAACTGGATCGTAACCACTGGGTCCCTTTTCTTAAAACTGGGACCCACGACTCCACAGACGTCCACTGAGTGTCGCAGAGGAACTCGGAGTAAATCACCAGACTGTGTTTCATCTACATAAAGCTCGGCACTGTGGATTGAGATGAACTTGTGGGCATGGGTAATAAAGTCTTCTGTGCTAATATGGCACAGTGTTGGTTTTAATCTACCGGTTGTCCGAGGACTCTGCAGAGGTGTCGCAGAGGCCGAGACGGCCGCCTGACAACAACTTCGCATTTCACCTGGTAAACAGAAAACATATGAAGCCTCGTGGAGAGTTGAACACCTTTTCAACAAGACTTTCCTCAGTCTGTGATACGTATAATTGAGAAATTATTAACCTATGGCCGTAATATAAACCTACAGTATTGTTGAGTTATTTAGCAGCGCGTCTATTCTGAGACCTTCAAAGATAAAAACATGTTTTTCTTTTCTGGCTTCAGATTCTTCAGCAAACAATTCTCTTTGCTTCTTTTCTAATCAATGCCCAGCTGGCTCATGGCTAACGTGCACAGCATCACTTGTTACACAGGCTTACATCAGCTGGTTGCCTGGTATGAGTGATGTAGAGTGCAATCAAACGTCTGTGAGATCTTGGTGGATAGGTTTGGCCTCTGCTGGTTTTAACTAGAGATGGACCGATCCGATATTACGTATCGGTATCGGTCTGATACTGACCTAAATTACTGGATTGGATATCGGAGAAAAATAAAAAAAGTAATCCGATCCATTAAATATCACGAAAGCACCTCACAAAACTTGCAACACGCCTTAACTCACCTCAGAACGTTAGCACGTCAGAGCAGTATGCATCACGTGATAGAGCGGCTGTGGCATGGGGACCTGTCGGTGGTCTGGATAGCATGTGGAGCTTCGCTAGCAACCTGGCATTTCATCTCCGACAAAGTTATCCCCGAGAGAAGTAAAGCAAGTGTGTAAGTCCATCTCTGAATGTTTGTAAAGCATTCCTGCGTTAAGCTTAACGAGCGACTGCCTCTCGCTCTCCGGCTGCTACTTCAATCATGAAACTGCTTAACGATCAGCTGATCGGCTTTTCTGTCGCGAGTCCATCTCTCTAGTTTGTTTTTGGCCCACTTTGCACCAGAAAGAGGAAACCAGCGGCTGAACAACAGCAGCACGTTTAAGCTTGATCAGCTATTGTTAGAATGTATTTAATATTACTTTCTACTCGAGGATCTTTTTCTACAGCTGACGCTGGTAACTGTGCAGGGGCGGATCTAGCAAAGTTTAGCCAGGGGGGCCGATAGGGCATTAACAGGGAAAAGGGGGCACAAAGACATACTTTTCTTTCTTATTCTCATTTAAAATGTCTAGCTTTTAATAAATAATTATCTGACACCCAAAGTTTTAATTTGATGCAAAATGAATAGAAGTCAATTACTGTATATAGTAACTATTAAGTCTAATATATATACCCTAGTAAGCTATAGTACTTTTTCCCTTTGGGAAGGTACCATCTGTGCAGTCTGCAATTTTGTTGAAGAAAGATGTTGAATCTATTTAATATTTCTTGAAAAATAATTGATTTCTGTGCATTTTTTTTCACACTGCATCAAATTAAGGTTGATTACGTCGATTAAGCATCATGAGGTGGCGCGTGAGGGGTGGTTCCCTATTTTTTATTTATTTATTTTTGTTGTTGCTGGGAGTTGGAACCCTATTAGTTAGGTTGCTTAATATTTATGCTAAGTACTCTTTAAAATATCAGAATAGGGAGGATGGTGTAGGTTTAAGTTTATTAGATTGATCAGTATTGCTGAACTATGAAATATTTTTTTTTGCATACAGGTATAACAGAATAGCTTTAGTGTAGTTGTTGTTTTAAACTTGAGTATGAACTTATACAAAATGCAGCAAGATATTTTAAAAAACAGTTTTGTTGATTAAAAAACACTATATCGGATTCATATCGGTATCGGCAGATATCCAAATTTATGATATCGGTATCGGTATCGGACATAAAAAAGTGGTATCGTGCCATCTCTAGTTTTAACAGCGTGTTCTACTGAGTTATGCACATGATCTTTTAAGTGAGGTCTCCGTGGGAGTGATGTGAAACAAAACATCGCTCTTCGAACTGTTGAGTGCAGTTCTTACAAGAATAGACTGCACTTGAATATTCCCCACTCAAAATCAAATCTGATGGCTCATTTTCACTTTAATTTCCTTGTAATCTATTAACCAAACATAAAACCGGCACAAAGCAGGAATTTCATGAGTTGGAATTGGACATTTGCTCTGTGCTGGATGGGAAATGACCACCAGGCGTCTCTTGGTGGACATCTTTGCATCAGATCCTGGAAGGCAGTCAACTGGGTAAGGCAGGCCAACAGGCAGCCATATGCTGCCGGAGGCAAAACATGACAAGTGTGCCGGCAGAGACTAAGTGCCTGGACAGAAGGGAGCGGTGAGATTTTGTGCATGTTTGTTTGTTGAGGTGGGGTTTATGCACGAGTGGAGTAAGTGAAACACGTCACACGTCAGCGGGCGTCTGTCTTTGGATTCACAGCGCATGACGCCGCAGAGCCGTCACATGCAGGAGGCTTGAACTGTCAGCACAGAGAGGTCACCTCGGAGATCTGCAGTCGTGCTGCTACACCAGACTTTAGAGGAAACGGTGGAACAGCAATTAACAAACTGGATTTTTATGAACTTTACTGCAAGTGCAACAACTAAAAGCTTACGCCAGGCTTAGCTGTGGCTGATTTTAGCAATGTTAATTATTATGGATGACCTTGAAGGCGGCTGTTGCCTAGCAGCTTGCACGATCTTCCTAATTTCTCATTGCTAATTTGCTGCAAATGTAAACGATCGCAGGAAACATGAAGGCTATTTCAGTTACACTGACATTAGAAAGTAAGAATCGATACAGGCGTACAGTCTGATCTCTAACTTGAGAACAAACGAAGGGAAGCTGTCGACTAAGACAGAAAAAACTATTCTCACTCAGGCAGCGTTTATTCGGAAGAAGAAAAAGTACGACTTTTATCTATTAAGCGCATGTCCAAATTCCAACCTCAACCGTCAGTGATTGTTTATGCAAACATAAGGACAGTTGTAATGTCTTCACTTGTAGTTCTGTTTTAGAGTGTGGGAAATGTGATAAGCAGTCGAGCGGTGTCAGGTTATCTACAGTGGCTGAGATCAAAGAGGCTGGAAGTGCACAGACGAGCTCAGAAAAGTGATTTCCAGCCTCACAGCTGAACCTGGAAACTCAAATGATGCTTCAGAGATACACTCTGAAAATGTCGGGGTAGCTCCAAATGCTCACATGTGATGTTATTTTAATTGGGTTAAGGTTTTAGGGTGTAAGTGCCCTTTAAGGCTCCAGACGGAAGAGGGAAGTGTGTAGTCTCGTTCACTTCAGTGCCCCAAAGGTATTTAATGTCTGGAATCGGCTCCTCAGTCGCCTGAGCACCCAGAAATACTCCTCTGTGTGTGTGTGTGTGTGTGTGTGTGTGTGTGTGTGTGTGTGTGTGTGTGTGTGTGTGTGTGTGTGTGTGTGTGTGTGTGTGTGTGTGTGTGTGTGTGTGTTAGCGGTACGACTGCTGCTGCAGGGCCAGCAGTAATTAATTTGACTGGCTGGTTCTGTTATTAGCCTCTGAAAACACTGCTGAGTCAGGCCTGATGCAAAAGAGAGTGAGAGGAATATGGAAAGACTAGAGGAGAGCGAGGGAGATGCAGAGACGTAGTGGTGGAAGAATAAGACTGAATATTAAAGTAAGTAGACAGTTCCACTCATCTGCAGGGCTTCAGCGTGAAAGGGTTTTAACATGTTCCCAATCTGTTTTCATGAAGCAGGAAAAGAGCCAAATGATGCAGTAAAAACATTATTAAGTACATGTGTGTGAACACGGCAGATAGCCGTTGCTTAAACTCCCCGCTGATCTATCAGCTGCTTCAGTTTTGCCTCGTTTCTCTTGTCTCGTGTTTCTAAACGGCGACATCCTTGCAGGGACGGCCCCGCCCTGCACAGCGGGGTAAACCAAGCACATCCGAGTGTGTTTGGAGATGAGAACGGTCCGTTTGGGACTCGCAACTCCTGACCTGTTTCTTTGGAGCAGATCGAGTTCGCTGTCATCTGAGCAGCACGGAGGAGTTACATAATCCAAACTGTTGGGGGAAAACTCTGTAAAAGACCCAGGAGAAATAAAGACAAAATGAGACAAAGTTACTTTCTTTATCAAACGTGTACACGGGTGAGCTGCCAAGAACAACTCACAACGTGTACAGAGGCTGGGCACTTTTTATAGGAAAGACAGTGAGAACAGGATAAGAAAATACAAAACAGATAAAATAAACAACTCCATATGTGGCGCTAGTCTCGTCAGCAGAGAGCTGGGAGAAAGCTGTGAGAGATAAAACAATCTAAAACAATATGTCCCAGAAACAAGATGTCTTTGCTGGGAAAGTCTAAAAAGATCATTCTAAACTAATCTAACCATAGGCAAAGGGCAGACAAAAGGCATCTTTGTACATTTAAAAGAAGGTAAAGAAACATAGAATCATTTTTCCTGTAACATATTCCCTCCTGTTTTAACTTATTTTAAATGTATACAACAATTGTCTGTAAAGGTTATTTATTAAGCATCTTTAGCAATTTTTAATTTTCAAAATGTCAGCAAAGCAGGAATGTAAATCATGTGGTCCAAAGAATAAAACAAATAAAATAATAAAAGAACAAAGAAAAGCATAATAAACGAAATAACAATAATAAAACTAAAACTACAAAAAGTAAAAGAATAAAAGAAAAAGAATATAAACCTTATGTTGTACCTGCATAAACTACTAATGTGTTAATCAGTGCGTGATCACTTGACAAGTCATTTTTAATCACCACGTCATTTATTAGCAGCTATTACAGGTTCTCCTCTAACAGAATTGCAACGGGATGCTGTTCTTCTTGAGGCACGGCAACATAAGCAGTCATTGTAGTTGTTATCATCTTTGAAATCATTACTCTTAGGCATGGCAACACACACAACACTAATATGAGCAGTGCTATCATGATGAGACCTAGAAGGAAAAATGGCTTTGCTACAGCAGCCAGCCATGAGCCGCTGAACAGCCAGTCCAGCCAGCCTTGTGCTGTAGCTGCTCCAGGTGTGTGGTCAGTGACATATTTTTGCAGAGCGGTCAAATTCTGCAAAGCTTCATAAATGTCTCCTCCAGTTTCGTATCCATCAGGGATAAAAGTGCAACATGTTTCCCCGATCAGCTTGCAAACTCCTCCTTGTGATGCTGTTAGCAGGTCTAGTGTCAGTCTGTTCTGCAGCACCATCGTTCTGATGGCCTGCTGTTCTCCTGCTAAGGCGGTTCCCAGGGTCTTAGTCAAGTTGATGTGTCGTAGCAGAGCATATCGGTTGATCTCCACATGATCCCGCACCTCGGCAGCTCCAATGCCGGGGATCAAGCTCTGTAAGAATTTCACTCCTCCTCAGATGCGAAACTCTGGTTCCTTTACTGCTTGGTGCCGTCCGTGCACATCCTGTCTGGTACTGAGTCTTTGTTTGTAGTGGCATCCGGTAGATAGGTGAGTAGGCAGCTCCCCCACTGCCCGCGATCCATTGTTCATCACACATACTGGCAGTTGCGCTGCGTTCAGCTTGTTCAGTAGAATTACATCAGGCAGTGGGTCTGAGACTTGGGGCCAGGTCAGTAGGTAGGTCTGTCCGGAACAGTTCACATTTGTGGGTGATGATGACCTCCAGGTTGCTTTTGCTGGGATGCTGTAGTTGGCCTTGGACCAAAAAGTACCGTAGCCTGGATGTGTTGCCAGGCCCAACAGACACCAACTGCGATCTTCAGGTATGCTGTACGGCCACAGGCCAGATGTCTGCGAGGATAGGGGCATATGGGTACATGCATAGCAGTCAGTTTTATTATTCCAGTGAGCTGTAGTGTTCATAAACTGCCACCAAAAGTTAGTGGCGTAGCCATGGGGAAACTTGGTGTACTGTCCTTTGTCATACAGTGTCTGCCTTTTCTTCATATTGCGTGACTTGTTGTCCCTCACGGAAGCAAAGGTGAGGAGCCCGGCCATGGTCAGGGCCACTGCAGTTATTAAGAGCCACCACCTCATGACGACGGGACACACCCTCCTGTCGCGAGTAGACCCCCCGGCCAGGAAAGCTGACCCCTCCACCGGGCGAGATCACAACAAGTGGGCAAGCCTGCCGTCAGCTGTGTTTAGATGGCTTCACTGACTCGCCTGCAGTGACTCTGATGGATCCAGGATGGTCGTTCCGCAATTTTGCAAGCGGTCGGTGTAGTGAGGAGGACTTGGTGTGGTCCCTCCCACCTGGGTGCGCTCCAGTTTTTCCTTTGGAGCACCTTGATCAGAACCCAGACACCGGGCTGTAATCTGCAAGACACTTGATAGACATCATTACGTTCTTCGTTATTTACAATCATCTCTTTATTTTCCTACAACTTAGACATACATTTTGCTACTGAAATTGTATCTGCCTTTTTCACTGGGTAGATTTCTGGCCACTTTGAGAATACATCTATAACCACTAGGGCGTATTTTTACCCTTGGCATTCCTTTAGCTAAATAAAGTCCATATGGATTGTGTGGTCTCAGGTTTCCCTGAGCATTATATTTTTGACACGTCATGCACGTTCTGACAAATTGTTTTGCTGAGGTTTCAAAATTTATAGTGTAGAAATGAGAGTTGACAATACAGGTCATTCCCCCCGATGACAAATGCGTACAGCCATGAGTCACTAATGCCGCCATCTTGTGGAGGAATTTTTGGCAGCACTGGCTTGCCATAACACATCATTAAGTCGTTTGTCAGAACTGCACCGTGTTTTAGCCATTTTGCCTGCTCGGCTGTGCTTGCTGCTTTTTGTTCATTTTTCAACACATCCAGTGGAATCTGATGTGTGTTTACTGCCATCAATGTGATGTTTGTCTTTTGTGCCGCCTATTTTGCTGCTCTGTCGGCAAAGTTGTTGCCTGTAGTAATGAAAGAGTCAGTAGGCGTTGTAAGAGGTTGGCATGCTGAACCGGTTTTCCAGTTGGTGTAATCATTCCTCTGTTATGCCAAATTTTTGCAAAATGATGCACAGCAGAGAAAACATACTGGCTGTCTGTATGTATGTTTATTAGTTTGTCTTTGTGTATTTAGCTTTTGCGTATCACAGCTATCAGCTCAGCGCTCTGTGCAGAACATGAAGAAGAAAGTGGTTTTGCTTCTATTATCTTACTATCTGTGGTTACTGCGTAACCTACACAATTTCGGCCTGTGCTGTAAGGTCAAATGCTGTTCTCCTAGCTTCCACACTTGCTGATCATAAGGTGGATCTGGGCCTGGAGTTTGTTTAAATCTCAGAATGTTGTGATACTCGGTCGGTTTCTGGAAAGTGGATGTGGCGGGTGTCATTTAGCATGCACTCAGGTGTAATACCAGAAAAGAATGGCATGACTGCTATCTTAAGTTTTGTCAGAGCGTCTCTACCTAGCAAATTTACTGGACACGACGGGTCATATATGCATTTAATAAAGCACCTGCGGCCACTTGCTGTATGTACTAGTTCTAAAGGGGCAGTTAATTGGTGTACAGTTGTGTGGCCTGAAGCTGACGTTACAACTAATTTGTCCTTTGAAAACTGTCAGTTTAAGTGGCTGCCTCAAAACTGTTTTGCGTTATTTCTCTGTGGCCTACTCCTACAATCTCGTGTGAAGTGACCTTCCTCTCCACGGTTCTAGCAGGCGTTGTCTCTATGTTATCTGCTGTTTCTGCGTGGCTGTCTGCAGCCTTGGTGTTTGTGACTTTGCTCGCCTCTCTGTTCCTGATAGCCACCTGCGAATTAGTGTTTTAGTCTATTGTCAACAGTCAGCCTTATTTTTAAGTTACAGAATGCTTCTTCTTCTTTTTTTTTTGTCTTGGTTTGGGAGAATAGATGCAACACTACATTTTCACTTAAGGCAGTTTTGAATAATTTCTAGTTTGTCAAACAATTCATGGATCTCACACATTTCAAACTTTCAAGTTAGGGTTGTTTCCCATTTATACATATATATATATATTTAACTTTGCATAGCTCACAGCTCATAGCTCACAGCTCTAAACCTAGGCATTTTTCAATCATATGCCTAATCACTATGTGTCACTGTGATTCTCAAGTATTGTCACAAGTTCGTTTAAATTCGTTTCCAAAACCAACAAAATAATCAAACAAAAACAAAAAACATAAACGTGTCAGGACACAAAAGAAAAAAGAAAAATGCTGCCACCCGAACAAGGCAGAAGTCTGCATATGTTGGCTTTTAATAGCATGCAGCTTGTAACATGGTAGACTAATGTGCCTGTGTTAATTCAGCTCCATATTATTGTGTGAAGTTGCACTGGGTTGGGAGTGGTTTTGTGTGTGTCACATTTTTGGTGAGCCAATGGCTGGAATGGGGTTGGACTAATTAGAGGCAGGTGTACTTGATTGCACTGATACACTGGTCTACTTATAGCCCACACTACAAACACTGCTGTGTTGTTTTGTCTCTCTGTGCAGGTATGTAATGTGATGAAATCAGATATGGGATGGATGGGTTTTGGGCTATGAATTTTATATTAAGTGTGTCGTTTTGTCTCTCTGTGCAGGCCAGGGCCTATTATATGCCACAGCCTAAAGGCAGCTGGGTTGCAGAGGCTTGAGTGACCACTGACTATATGCTTGCAGGGTGGTGGGTCTCCAAGGACAACTTCTAACCCTGTTAAAGGCAACATGTGGAGTGCAACTTGGCTGTGTGGCATAGCTGGCTCTGGCCTTGGGACTGTGTGTTTTTATACAATTCATAAATGGGACACTGGTCTGTTTTATCTTTTATCTCTTGATATATTTTTCGTCAATAAATTATCTTTTAGAATTTTATTGACTGACATCTTTTTGCCCACGACTGAGACGGTTGGTCAGACCTAGAGTCTTTCTTTGGGCAGAATAGCAGCTTCTGCTCTAAAAGAAACAAATAAATAAAAAGAAAAGAAAATGTGTAACATGCTCATCAGCTTAGCAGTGTCTACATATTTAATTCAGCTTCTCAATCCTGTAGTTTTAGCTGTTGTCTACAGGGTTTTGCTTATTGGTTGTTATTATAGGTGTGCTCTATATCTCAGCAATGTGTCATTCTAGAATGATGGGTTTCAAGCTGGTCAAGTGCCTCTATGCACTTCATTAGTTTAGTTATTCTCTGTATTGTCTTCATCTCACATGTCATTACACTGAGTTTCAGCAAACCTTAAGCTTGATGCAGACTACTGTTTAACAGTTATCCACCTCACATCATAACCGATTAAGGTGCCTCTTCATATTAATATTATGTCATTGTTAATATTATCCTCTTTGTCTTATATAACAGCAATAGCATATTATAATATTTTATCAGTGTGTACCACTATACTACTCCTGAGCCAATTTGATAGTTAGGATCATCTTATTCAGCAAACAGATAATTTTGAATTCATCCAATCTGCGGTCACATTTGTTCTCTCTGTTGCATGGCGGACCAGGCAGTTCTATTATAATATATTATTTATATTTTATTTTGTATCCATCAAGGGCTTCAGATGACCTGCAGAATCATCCTTTTCCCAGGGTGGAGACAGTTACCTTTTCACACACTGTCCTTGGCTGAACAGTGACACAGCCTTAATATACCTTATTTATTTTATTAAAATATTTTCGTGTGAATTATTTGCTTTATATTCATTTTATACATTGTGGGCATGGTCATCATGCCAACTGTGTTTCATTGTTAATATCACTTTACAGGTTGTTATCCTTGCTATTATTAATTTCAAATACTCTAAAGATAATTTCTACTGTAATTTTCCCTTCATCTTTATTTCGTACTTTTTATATTTATATCTACTCAGTGGGGTCTGTTTTCAACCCTTTTAAACTACTTCAAACTACTTTGATCTCTAGTTTTCACTTAATAAGGGATTATTAAGTTCTTCCTGATATGGGTGGTGCTGCAGATGCGGCTGCAGGAATGAGTGATGGCTTTCTAAAAGGATTGTGGACACTGCACAGTGTCTCGTCTTCTGCTTTTACTAAACTGGCAGTTGAGTTCTATTCTTCTGACTGTTTATATTTTGTTTTCTTAAATCTCTCAGTTTACAGACACTGTTTTTGTCCGGCGTCTGGACTTTTCTTTTCTCACCACTGCTCGTCAGCAGGAGTGAGTTTTAATTTCACTTGCTTGATTACCCATCTTATTTATGTATTTACTTATTTTTGTTTAAGTAATATATACACAATACAGCTGCTATCACCTTCGCTGGTATTAGAGACGAGAGTGGTTGCTCACACGCCCTTCTACTTTCGGACTATTTCCAAAAGCGGTGTGAACTTTACGAGACGGAACTCGACCGTTCTCTCAACTCACCAGCACGTCAGTGAATAGCAGTAAAAGAAAAAACACAGGAGGAGCAGCTCAGTCTCTTATTGGACCGTGAAAATTCAGCTTGCTCCGTTAATTAAAACAATACACACACACACACACACACTCTCACAGCTTCGACGCGCGCGCGACCGGAACCCTTATGATAAGGGGAGCTCCCAGAGCTACTTACTCCCTAGACCCAGTCTAGACCCAGCTGGGGGAGCTACCCAGAGCTCCAAAGCTACCAGTCGACGAGCTTCCAAAGCTTCCAGTCGACGAGCTTCCAAAGCTACCAGTCGACGAGCTACGCTACCAGTCGACGAGCTCCCAGAGCTACCAGTCGACGAGCTACTTCCGCTATTTTAAATTCCCTGAATTCAAAATGCGCTTTTACGCAAGATTGTGTCAGTGTGTCTGTATCTACCTGGTCAGTGTCGCCGGGTCTGGTCCACCTCGATCGGGCCCCACCACCGTGGGTCGCTTTCTAAGAACGTTGGCCAAGACTCGAATTTAACGCTCTTGGTCTTTTATCACACACCTAGTATGTGAGCTGTCGACAGGCGAGCAACGTGGACTGGTCACGGAGATGGGACACGATGGAGGCGCTCCGGCTCCGAAGGACCAAGAAATGTTGGGGGAAAACTCTGTAAAAGACCCAGGAGAAATAAAGACACAATGAGACAAAGTTACTTTCTTTATCAAACGTGTACACGGGTGAGCTGCCAAGAACAACTCACAACGTGTACAGAGGCTGGGCACTTTTTATAGGAAAGACAGTGAGAACAGGATAAGAAAATACAAAACAGATAAAATAAACAACTCCATATGTGGCGCTAGTCTCGTCAGCAGAGAGCTGGGAGAAAGCTGTGAGAGATAAAACAATCTAAAACAATATGTCCCAGAAACAAGATGTCTTTGCTGGGAAAGTCTAAAAAGATCATTCTAAACTAATCTAACCATAGGCAAAGGGCAGACAAAAGGCATCTTTGTACATTTAAAAGAAGGTAAAGAAACATAGAATCATTTTTCCTGTAACACAAACACACCAGAGGAGAAGGAGTTATTCGGGGGAAAGGTTGGGCCTTTTTTGGAGGCCTGAAAGTGGGTCAGAATCATGCAGACATCCACCAAACTCAAGTCCCTCCAAAAGAAGCCATGCAGAGGTCATACACCCACACACACAGTCCCACCTGCATGTTTAACATGATTAATGCATATATGCAATGCCATCATAACCACAGAGGCGCATGCTATAATGCTTCTGCTGTAATGTTAGAGAAATTTCACAGTTACTACGAACCGCAAACCTGTGACGTCATTCGCAGCTTCTCCGTCAGCCCTGATGGTTTGTTCATGAACATCGTATTTATCTTTCTCAGACTTGAACACAGGCCCTGACTCTACCAGCCAAACCTTACGACTTCAATGCTTTCTGAGCTTCAGCGTGATACATGTGTCATATTTGTGTTTTCAGTAGGGCTTAGTGCCTTCATGCAGAGCACTTACTGTATCATTATACATGTCAAGTCTCTTCCCTGTGGCCCACATCCTTACAGTGGACACATAATTACATCCCCAGGCAAAAGGACATCACTTAAACATTTGTGTCTTTGAACAAAACTGAAATATCTTCCCTTGTGAACAACGTCAAATCCAGCTTTTCAGTTTTCCCATCATGTCTGTTTCTTAATAACACGGGAATATGTTCAGTATTTATAGACGCAACAACAGAATATACACTTAAAGGCAGTGTGCACATTCACTGCACTGATGCAATGATCCAGCCACGATGTGGTGTGAGTGAAAGAGCTTCTTGATAAAATAAGAACCAAATATGTGCATTCAAGCACAAAAACAAACGGTGATAATAACTCTGTGTTAATATAAAGCTACAGGAGTACACACAGTTAGCAGTACTGGACTTTGGCTGGTGCAGAGCAGGTTTTGTGTTCGTGCTCACGGTTAGGTAAGGTCAGTGGTAGCCGTTGTTAATTAATAATAAAGCTGATGATGCTTCTTAGTATCACTCGCCAAATTCGAGTGGAGTTGGAAAGCAGCCATGATGAAATCTTCTTTAGATAAAATACACTGCAGTAACTCTAAGTAACCCACAAAGGAGAATAAATCTCAGAGCAAGCAGCAGCACAGCAGCCCGTCCACAAACTGCAGTTACCAAAGTTCACATTCATCTCGGGGTCATTTTATGGGTTCAACCTGCAAAATCCAATTTTAACTCCTAAACAAATCCCAAAACACCCTACAAAAGCAACGAGGCACCAGTTTATGTGTTTCTGTTTCCTGCTTGTGAAAAATCTCTTCTGGTTTTTCCTTGATTTCCTTTTAACTTAAAATAACTGAATGAAAGACCCCAGCAAGAGAAATCAATTAACAGAAATATAATTAGCAGCTGTGGTTTTTAAATCAGTCGTCTAATGCTGCTGTGTAGGTGGGAATAAGAGGGCACAGCGTACTTTGCCAACTCTGGGAAGAGGTTTTTCCGTCAGGGTGGCTGCAGATCTGCAGATTCATTGGCCTTTACCGTTTGCTGTATGCTTGGCAGCTTGTAGGTTTGTCAGATTGTCTGAAAGTCTGCATGTAACAAAAGAGATTTCCAAAGTTCACCCAAACTTTAAATGTTAACCACGATGCCAGCTTGTACTCTGCTCTCTTTGTTTTAAAGCCGAGAGGCCCCGAAGGCTCCGTACTCGTGTTTTTGACAAAGACTGAAATGTTTGTATTTAAAGCACCAGAGAGATTGTTGTTCGAGCTTTTGGTTTTATTTTCACAAACTACCATAATGCCACACAGAAACAGCACAAACATTGAACATTTTTAACCTCTTACATACTTCAGGGTAGTGAGTGTCAGTGGGTGGCAGGCAGACTACACCTGAGACAGCCTGCCAGTCCATCCCTGTGCTGAGGTCACTGCATTTATACCTGTAGGTAGCTTTGCAAAACACACAGACCCATTCAACCTGACAAACACACATTTGATAATTAGACAAGTGATAAAAAACCTTGGGACTAAAAGCCTCCATGCAGAGGACAGAAGCTGAAATTCACCCCACAGATGATGGGAGCCATTATGAAGAACTGATAAAGCCATCCTCTGTATCTGTTTAGAGTGCAGGGAGGCCAGACAAGGCTGTGACTCACCTATCAGACGACTGGATCATCTCACTATCTGATTCAGTGAGTTTTTCTCTGTGGCTTCCCTTCATTGGCTTCCTGTTAAATCCAGAATTCAAAATCCTGCTCCTCACATACAAGCTCTTAAATCATCGGGCCCCATCTTATCCTAATGACCTTGTGGTACCATATCACCCTATCAGAACACTTCGCTCTCACGCTGCAGGCCTACTTGCTGTTCCTATAGTATTAACCTCTGTCTCTCTTCCACAGCATGTCTTTATCCTGTCTTCCTTCTCTCACCCCAACCAATCACAGCAGATGGCCCCGCCCCTCCCTGAGCCTGGTTCTGCTGGAGGTTTCTTCCTGTTAAAAGGGAGTTTTTCCTTCCCACTGTCACCAAAGTGTTTGCTCATAGGGGGTCATATGACTGTTGGGTTTATGTCTGTGTGTATTATTGTAGGGTCGACCTTACAATGTAAAGCTCCTTGAGGCGACTGTTGTTGTGATTTGGCGCTGTATAAATGGGGTGATGGGCCTGAGCTTTCAGGTCTTTGTACTGTATGTCAGAAGGTCCTTGTCCTGCCACGTTGGCGCTGCTCCGCTGGAGCATGGACATGTGACTGTAAGGATGTCTCTTGGTTTCTGTCACAGTGAGTCTGATGTTTGTAGATCTATCGAACGTGAATCTGAGAAGTTTGGAGGCCCGGTCAGTGCCGTGGGCTCTTTTTATCCTTCAGCTGTTCTGGAGCAGAGAGTGCCGTTCTCATGGACGTGCTCAGTCTGTAACTGCACAGGTGTTTGGGTGGGTTTTATACATGAAGGCTGTGGCCCAGAGTTTCCCAGCATAACTCTGCATTCTAATGAGCAGATCAATTTTCTTTTCACTTCACCTATCAGTAGATTTAACATTGTGGATGAGGATCGAACATCACAGCCCATAATTCATAGCAGAAGTGTATCGAGCTGTCTGTAAGACCAGCATTGATTTGATGTATGTTATAGTAAATCTTTACCCCTGGACAGCATATGACAGACTCACTAATACACACACACAATACACAATACATCATTATCAGTTGTACTGTAGCTTAAAATCAGGACAAACACTGGGATCAATGATCTGGGACCCTGGTTAGTGTGAACAAAGGTTTGTTCTTAACTGCTGCCATCGTATTATCAGCATCTGCTCTGCTTTAATCCAACCCGGCCTCTACACAGCAGCGGGTCTGTTGATCATCACCAGCTGGAATCGAAATCGGTCCGTATGTCGGTCCAGCTCACCTGCACGGTCCAGACCGAACAGAGCGATGAGTCCTGTAGACTTTTCATCTCTGCTGCTATCATAAGGTTGACATTATTACATATGTGGCCATGAAATTTAGCACAGATATCGCCGATTCCCACAGGATGAAATGTAATGACTTTCAGGGTCACCTGACATTTCCTGTCGCGCCTTCGTTACGCTTGACATTTGTGGTTTCGGGGGAAATGTCTGGGTGAGGACTGGGTGCACTGCCAGGTTTACGTGTGAATTATGCTGGTTTGTGCAAATACCTTTTTGTTGCTATTCATGAAGTGTAGCCACTAGGAAGCCGCCTGCTGGTTTGTGGGCTCGGATTTTGAATTCTCATCTCGTCTTTGTGACCTTTGCCATTTTTTTGTGTTTGTTTTTTGAAGTGACAGCTTTAAGCGACAGGAAGGGGAAGTTTTCAGCTTGGTCTGCTTTTCAGTTTCTCTCCGACCTCGAAGATCACGTTTTTTTTACTGGCTTATTCAAAGTCAGGATTACAAACCGTTTAGCTTCTGTGTGTGTGTCTGTTTGTTTGCAGATCTTGTATCCATAATATATATATTCACACATTGTGAACATACTTTTAAGATTAGGCTTAAAACTTTTTGATAAAGCTTATAGGGGCATGATCAGGTGCTGGGGCCTTCCCATGATGCACTGGTTCTTCTTCCCTCAACTTTTCTCGCTCTCTGTCTTCATCACCTCTCTACATTAATTATTCCACTCTGTGCCCTCTGTCCTCCCCTCACCCCACAGCAGATGGAAGTATCTTCCTGTTAAGAAGGAGGTTTTCATTCCCACTGTCACCAAGTGCTTTCTCATAAGGGTTTCCTCTGATTGTCTGTATTATTGTCTTATAAAACACTTGAGGCAAGTGTGCTTGTGATTTGGTGCTGAACTGAACTTAAAATAAAGTTGTTTAGAGGGATAAATAAACCGTTTTTGACTTGCTTTTGGCGCCTCCAGTGGCCACGAGAGGAACTTCAGGTTCTGCCACTTCCTTCAGTTTCCAGCCTGGAGATTGCTGCCTGGTGTAATGTAGATAATATTTGCATGTGAACATGCTCGGGTAAAATGACAGTGTGTAGCATTACACCTGGTGATGTTAGCATGCTGCTGCTGAAAGAGCTGTAGGTGCACACACTTTGTGTGGACTGAAGTATGAAGGATGCTTCAAACTCTTTATTATAATTATAATTACCAAAGATTCACTCAGAAGGTGGAGCAACATGAAAACGTGATACTCATGAAATCACTCGTCCGAATATTCCACGTGAGCACCGAAAAAGGAGATTTTCTTAGATTTTCCTCTAAATTATTGACAACACACAGCAAATAACCTCTGCTCGAGACCAGCAGCGTGACCTGGTAAATCTTTCATTCCTGGGCGTGCTCACGGAGCCGCTGGTACGAGGACGACTGATGGGTTTAGGGTTAGAAAAACACAAGCGCTTCAATGCGAACACCAAAATAAATCCTCCAGCAGCGCTCCTGTCTTTATTTGCAGTTTGTTATCTGCCTTTTGGGTAAGTTAAGACACTGTTTTTGACATTTCTAGCTCAAGTTTTTTTGCGTGTTGTTGAAATGCACTCGCCGTAACCCTTCGCGTCTGAAAACACTTCAAGTCACATCTTTCAAACGGTTGGATGTGAGGCTTTTGATCAGGAGAGCCAGGTATGTGAAAAAAGTGCCACTTCAGGCTTAAATAAAAGACAAAGCGTAATGAAAGAGTGCTCAAAGTCAAAGCTGCGTTTCTTGTCTCCCGTTCGGAGTAAGTGAGACCTATTTCAACAGAGCTGTTAGTGGCATGAAAACAAAAAGTGGCTCCTGGGGGTGGCACATCAGAGGTGTCAAAAGGCTTTTATTCCAAATACTCTCTGGGTGCGAATGTGTGACAGTACATTTTTTATGCCCCTTCAGGGATATGTTGGTGGTGTTAGTTTAGTTTCCATTGTCCTGTCCAGGAAACACAAAGTAGCTGTTAATTGATCTCACAACTGAAAATCTATCTCAGAGTTTATTCCACAAAACTGTGTGGGAAAGATGGGAGTTGTTAAAGTTTTCCAGTTTGACAGAAAGTCTGAAGTGAAACTTTATTACGTGTTTGTGACAGAGTCTCGTCAAATTGGTGATTTTGTGCTGAAGAGTTTCCCAACGATCCGAGTCGTGAAAACCAGACGAAGCAGAAAGTAAAGTACAGACACGCTGACACCAAAGACGTTAGAATCAGAAGCTGCTTTCTGACGCACACAACAACAGCTCCACTTGTTTAGGCCTTTATATTTCAACAGGGCCCAACCTCAGCTTCCTCTTTTGGGTTTAGGTTTTATTATTATGATTTGGTTCCTTCATTACTCTAAAATTAACTTTAGTTATTGTAAAGTTATTGATTTTTATTTTGAATTCATGGTTTTCTGGTAACTTTCTGTTTTGCAGTCGTCCATCTATCCGCCCATCCGCTGGATTGTCTGTGTTCTCTGTAATTATCTCTGTTTATTCCTCGTGTTTTATATGATGTGCACACATAGATTCCTGTTTTGTGGCCTTTGATTAGCTTAGAATAATAATAATAATAACTTGGCGCTTTCAGACAAAGTGCTGTACAGCTATTTGAAAGTAAAGCGAAAAATAAATAAAAGTGATGCATAGTGATAAAAAGCCAATAGATGGTTTCCTTGTTTTTACACCTTATATATTTATTAGTAGTAGGAGTAAAAGTAATGCAAACAAAAAGCAGCAGGTCTGTGAGGATGAGCTGTGTAGTCTTTGTCAAATGAGTGAAAAACAGGAAATAAATAAATGTCACATTTCGCCACAGTTTACATTGTTAAAAAGTCAGCTAGCCTTTTATCGTCTATGTAACCTGACTCTCAGTATTGTTTTTTCTACAATACTGCTTAAAAACAATTTAGAAATGTGCAGGAGCTTTCTAAAAATACTTGGCATGTGATTGGTTGAACCATCTGTCAGCTCCATCCGTCATGGGCCAGCATGCATGTCACTGCCAGTAGTTCCTCAGAAGACACTGGCTGGTCCAAAAACCTGTGGTGTGGCTAAAAGCTCATAGCCCGAGTCTTGGAAAGATGCCTCAGACGTCTCACAAGATCACTGAGAATTAACCCGACCGCCTAATATTCACATGACAGCAGCACATAGAAACACAATACTGAGTTTGATTATTTCATTCTTTTGCTGGTTCCTGTTAGAAATAGTTTTATACTTTGGAACTGGGTAGAAATCAAGCTAAGCTATTTCCGCTGCAGTCTTCTCCCCACTGTGATCACTGCAACAACCTCGTCTGTGAAAATTATGTTTGATTGCATCCTTCATGTTTGTTACCACAGTGGACCTGTTGTTCCCACAGCTGCACTCTCTCATACACTCATAACTTCTGCTGCGGCTAAAGAAGTAACGCTTATATGACTTCAATAACTGCACAACAGCAATCTCCTATTAAGAATTATATCAACACAGAGCTGCCTTTGCCCTGTACCACCACAAATGAGCTACAGCTGCTGGTTGAACTACAATAAAGCACAGCAGAGCCTTATGGCACTCCAGCCAGTGTGGGGTGGGGCTGCGCTCAGACGATTGTCAGGGCGCAGTAATACGACGCTGGGATGTGACCTTGCATTAGGCTACCAATCGCGTCATTGTGGTTTGTAACTTACGTACACGTGTCTTGATCTTTGCGCCTGATGCAGAATGGAGCGAGGACTCATGGTAGGCTTAGAATCATCCGTTATAATCTACCTGGTGGTAGAAGCTGGAGTCTGATTGTTTGGCAAACCAGAAGAGATTATGATTCCTTCCTTGACAAGATGCCCAGTTGTAGACACGTGAAGCATCCCCACTGCATAATACTCCCACCACCATGCTTCACTGTGGTGATGCTGTTCTTCAGGTTTCCTTCTTTTCTCTTCCTCCCCTCTCTCACCTCACCAGCAAATGTCCTTCCAGTGTCAATAATCTTAGTTTGTCCTTAGCGTATGTCTGGCATTAAGGTGTCTTTTCTGTTTTTCTTGGTCTCCAAACTCACTGTCAGGGTTTCTATCTGGGTTCTAATGATTGTCTTCTTTCAGACTTCACTTCCTGACTCGGTTAAGTTCACAGGTGTCTTTGCAGTTGTTCTAAGGGTATTTAGACACGTCGCTTCCTCCCTCTGCCAGGCTTGTATGTACTGGTTGGCTCTTGATGAGACTTCTTACCCTCAGGTTATTTTCCTGAGGGCTAATAGTTAGTTGCAGAGGGGTATATTCATGTGGATTTTGCATGGAGGGACAGAATGGACACTACCTGCAAACAGATGAGCGCCCTTGCTGTTGGTGTTTGCGTAATGTCAGCTCTGCCAAACCCTCGGCTTCCTCGCTGACGTGATACATGCGTCCCGAGTTACAGGGCTTACTGTGTTTGTGCCGCTTGTTTCCATTAAGCTTCTGATGTTATAATGAGTGTACAATTTGTGTTATCAGGCAAGACGTGTCATGTTCTTGCCCTTCAGCTTTATAAAATTACCTCCGTTGAATGTAGATGAGGGAGGCAGAGGATAAAAAACAAACCTCCCAACTTTAATATTTGCTGACTTGTCAGAAACTCTGCGACCTTCTTCGTCTTCAGAAGAGCAAGTGCACGGGATATTCCAGAAATCTCCTCCCAGGAGGAAACCAGCCAAATATTTGACTTCAACTCCACCTCAGACAGCATACGCAAACTGCTTTGATGGCTTCCTGCAGACACCATCCACCCATTAGCGACCGGGTGTGAAAGTTTCACCCTCTCTTTATTTTCAGCGCACTGTTTTGTACTCGTCTATTGAGGCTGCTAGAAGCATTGGAACCATTTTCACACATGTGATTACTCTCGCAGCTTCAGAGCAACGGTGTGCGAGGATGACAGAGGCTTTTGTGAAATGTGGGAAGTGAGGTTACATGGAGGAAAAGCTGTGTTTGTCCTCAGCGCATGAGTGCAGACAGTGGCTCATTATTCAGAAACAAAACAGCAGCAGAAAGCAAACCTGGAACAATCTGACGGGTTTTACCTGTCACCATTATGTGAAAATGTTTTCTGTTCTTCTTTCGCTGCCCTGCACTGTAGACACAAAGCCACCTGGAGGTGATGGGGACGGGATATACAGGATGTTTCTGGGCACTTTCTTTGCATCTCAGGCATCAAAACGTGGATGTGTGCTCATTATGAAGCAGCCCGGGTGAAACCGACGAGGCCTGAAGTTTGACTCACGAACCCACGTTTTTGGAGAATGTGCTGCCTGCAGATTTATGCATAATTTAACCTGAAAACGAAATAAAAAATATATATGTATACATACAGTGCCAAACCTACCTTCCCCAGGTGTTTTCAGAGGTGATTCCAAACCTCCATATGATACCAGTTATCCACAGGCTTACAGAACCTTTATTAAACCATTGACCGAGTTATTGAAGAACTCCCGCCTCCTCAGCAAACTGCATGACGTGCGACATACCTGCTAGTTAGTGTTAAGCACCAGACTAATAATACAACTTTCAGTCCAGTGTGCATCATTTTTTATTTTCCTTGCTGTGTCTTGTTGTCTTTCATCAGCTTCAGCTGTGTCTCGTCACCCCGGTGTTTCTCAGCTCTCCTCATGCGTCTCTTCGTTCTCGTAGCAGCCAGTCAGAGGAAAGTTGTGTCAAAGGGGAGGAGCTAAAACAGCTTGCGTCTGCCCAGTATAAGATGGGGACTAGCCTGAACTATGGATCATACAAAACTACTGCAGCAGAGCCCGAGTACGAAATTGTGGAGCTGAACAGCTCTCCTTTAACAATTGGACAGACATGGGCGCAGCACTTCAAATGAAATGAGCCAGAGTGAACATTAGGGTTTGGTACAATCACAGCAGCGAACATGTTGACTCCTGACTCTCAGAACATTTCAAGTCTGGCACATTTACGCTTCTTTGGTGTAAATACAGATGTTGGACTGTATATAATCAGTCACTCAGCCTCTAATTGGGTCTGTTTTGCATTTGTTCTTTGCCTCTTTCAGTTTTCCTATCACACCTTTCCTCATTGTTTCCTCACTTCCTTTCATCTTCACTATTTCTCCTTTTCCATTTTCTCCTGCTCCATTTCCTTTTCCACTTTCGTGACTTTATTATTTCCAACCCGTTCCTACTTCTTTACCTCGCTCTTGTATGTCTCTCCTTTCCTCTCATTTTCCACATCTCCTATCCTCCTGTTTCCTTCGCTTCTTTCCTCCTTGAATTTATTATCCTTGGCCTTGTTTCTAGTGATGGGTCGTTCGCGAACGAAATGGCTCTTAGAGCCGGTTCTTTGACGTGAACGACGCGAGCCGGCTCCTTATCGCGAGCTGTCACGTGGGTTTTCTTTTTTTTTTCTTTCTCTCAGCCTCTCTCTCGCACTTTTTTCCGCTTCACTCTGCACGCGAGCCTTGTGCTTTACGCTGGGCAGAGGGGGGAGGGGCGGTAGTTACACTCAGTAGCACAGGAACAGAGCCAGAGAGAGAGAAAGAGAGCCAGGGACAACAACATTAGAAAGGTATAGTAATCATCCACAACTATTTTCGGTTGCAGATGATAAAGGATTCAGAAAGTTTATTCATGCAGGCCCATATGACAGAGGATATGCATCTTCTTTTTGTTTTCATATTATAATTGATATTTAATTGTGTTGTGGTTTGCAGTGTTTTGTGTTGTTTTCACTTTAAATTTGTAAAAGAAAAAAGCTGAAAATTTAAATAGTTAAAACTTGAAATGTGAATAGTTGATTTTTGTATTATGTGATTTATTTATTACATTTTATGTGGAGTGAATAAATAAAAGTATATTTACGGTGGCCCCTAGAGACAAAGCACATACAAACTTCAAATCACGTACGAACTCTGAAGCATGTACAAACTCCAAAACACGTACAAACTCCAAAACACGTAAAAACTCAAAACACGTACAAAAGACAACAGAAGTGCTCCAGGATGCTGGGCGCAGTGTTGAGCCTTTGTTATCTTGTGGCTACACAAGCCAGCAAGTACCAACGACCGGATTTGGTGTGTGGTAATAACAGGTAAATGAACTTTTTTTTAAATTATTTGAATATATATGAGTGCCTGTGTATAAATACACAAACAATACACACATGCTTTCAATTGTGTAATTTAAGTGATCTAGTAGCTCTGCTTTGGAAGTTCAGTTCATGCTAGAAATGTGTTTTGGAGTTTGTACGTGTTTTGTCTCTAGGGGCCACCGCATATATTTATATATAAACATATATAAATAAAACCACTTTTTTTACGTTAGTAATTCCTTTTGTGCATAATTTTATATTATTGTTAATAATAAATAAATTAAAGCAACAAAACAACCTGAAGAGCCGGTTCGGAGCCGAAAGAGCCGGCTCTTTTTAGTGAGCCGAACCGAAAGAGCCGGATCTGTAAAAAGAGCCGGAAATCCCATCACTACTTGTTTCCTCTCCTCCTCACCTCCCTCATCAACTATATTCTGTCTCCCACCCCTCCTCTCCCCGACTGCCGCCTTTAAATTCGACTCCATAACATTTCAATTCCATTTCCCATCATCGTGCTCTCGTCTATCTGTGGTGCCTTCCTATTCATTTCAAGGTCAGAGTGAGAGAATTGGGATGGAAAGCGATACAGAAAGAGAGAAAATGAAGAGGGAGGAAAACGGACACTAAAAAGAGCCGGTGACGGCTAAGAGGAGGAAGAGGGAAACGGTCTGCACGCCAGGAAGGAGACGGCTCATTGTTGGCTTTGCAGTACAATGTGTGTCTTTGTACGACATCTCTGCTGCAGTAAGTGCATATGCTGCTGAACGTAAACGCACAAAAGGAGTTTCAGGTGAACGGCATCACTCCAGCAGCGTCTACATCTCAGTAACAGCAGGGGGTACTGTGTTCTGTGCATAAGTTTGATTAAACAACACAACGGTTCATATTTTGAGCTTTGTTATCTTGTTTATGGAGATCAGTGTGAAAACTGACACTGGTCTTCACTTTGACACCAGCTCTGTTTTTAATGTAGGACAAATTTGTGATCAACATATTTTATTATTTCTGGTTTGCTCCGTCTCTTTTGAGGTTGGAAAGATGGGTTTGGAGAGGGAAGTCTCAGTGTCTTAAGAAACCTCAATAAAAAGATCAAATCCACATAAAATTCTGACATAAAATGTGAAAACTACGTGGATTTTGTGGGAAAAAACTGTGTGGTTTTATTGATATATATATATATATATTAGGGGTGCAACGATACACAAAATTCACGGTTCGATATTTTTTTCGATACAAAAAAATGTTCATGCTTTTTTAATTTGTCACTTATTAAAATTATAAATATATATTTAACTCAAAAGTACAGTTTTTAAATTTAATGTTGCTGAAACAACAAAGTAATAAAATAATAAATCTATCTGATGGAGAAATCCCTCATCTTTGGAAAAGAGAGTTTATTACAGAGAAATGTCTCTTTCCAAAATAAAAGCTCTACTATAGCTTCTTCTGGGCTATATTCTGAGCAGCATATTAAACATATCAGGTCCCCATAAGGAGAATCCTGTGCTAACAGCTGTCTAAATGACTCGGCTAAAGTTTGTAGCATGCTGCTTGTTGTTTTTGTCTGCTTCCACTTGTCTTTGCACTAGGATGATGTCGGAGTAAATGTGCAGTCATATTCGTTGTGTTCCCACTAGTGCTGTCAGCGTTAATCTGAAATGACGTTAACGCCACAACACGGCAAATCTCCGTTAACGAGCTACCGCCGATCGCCCCGTGCGTGGGGCTAGACGGCCAACACGTTAACGAGCTAACTGCGCTAACACGCTAGCTCCCACCCATGTAATTGAGCATTGCATGGCACATCCAACATACTGTTTTACTTTAGTCCATGACGCGCTTACCTTCAGGGTCATACGTCACATGAAAACCAAAATAGTTCCAAAGCCCAGATCTGAATGAGGGTGGGGGAGGGTCAGTTTGCCATGTTGCAACGAGCTTAGCTTCTGTCTTGCTAGCTTGCGCTGTGCTCAGTGGATTTGCGCTCGACAGTGCAGCCTAGGCGGAGTAGTCGAACACAGATCCACTGAGCTCTCGACACAGACAGCATCGTCAGAAGAAAAGTTGATAAAATAAATTAAAAATGTTGTATTGTTCGATACATATGCGTACCAAACCGAAAGCACTGTATCGAACGGTTCAATATCGATACGAGTATTGTTGCACCCCTAACATATATATATATATATATATATATATATATATATATATGTATATATATATATATATATATATATATATATATAACCACACACTGGATTTTGGCATTTACCTCACATGGATACATCTGTAAGCAGTTTTTTTTATTTACTCATTCATTCATTTTTCTCCTGCGGCTGTTTTGTGTTCCTCTTTCTATTTTGTCTTTCTTGCTTCATAACATTTAGAAGACAAATTACAACAGGATAACTGACTAACAATGAAAAGTAAGTCTGCAGTGAAGTAACCATGAAGTAAGTCCGACCTCATTCAGAGTTTGCGGTCTTTGTTTTCCTCGTCTGTCCGTTCGTCAGCTGTACGAGGCAGGAATGCTCGTTTGTCATGAAATTTCACCTTTCTCACAAGAAATAGGTATTAATGGCTGGGCACAGATGAAAACTTAGCCCCAAATTGTCCAATCCATCAGAATCAACACAACGCTTTGCTGACAGGAAAGATATGATGATGAACTGAAAACCTGTATCGGCCGACTTTCTGTACACAAAAAAGTCACCAAAGTAGCCCCCAGCCTATACCTGTGTGTATATGTATATATCATTTATTGTGTGTGTACAACAGGACTGTGGTGGGACTGTAGTGGAGTGAAAAAGGTGGAGTGCCTGTTCCGGGTCAGGGACATCGTTCGGGTTCAAGTGGAAAAGTTGAAGTATCTGGGGTTCCTGTTCTCTGCTGAGGGGAGGAGGGATTTATAGCCGAGCTGGTGCCGCGGCTGCAGCAATGCAGTCACTGCTTCAGTAAAGAGAGAGAGAAGGTTCAGGGTAGAGCTGCTACTCCTCCACATCAAAAGTAGCCAGATGAGTTGGTTCAGGCATCTGACAAGGATGCCTCCTGGGTGAGGTGTTATGGGCATGTCCCACCGGAAGGAGGCCCCGGGGCAGACCCAGGACACGCTTTACTCTCAGATGGCCTAGAAAAACCCGGCGTTTCCCTGGATAGGCTGGAGGAGGGGGCTGGGGAGAGGGACGTCTGGGCATTCTTGCTTAGACTGCTGCTCCCTGTGACATGGCCCCTGATAAGAAGGATGGATGGGACTCCAGAAGCTCCAGAAAGACAAGCAGCAGCTGCTGAACCAACCAGACGGCTGTGTGGTGGTTGATGAGGATACATCAGCTAACATAATTTGGCCGTGCATTACACCTTTGGTGGATTGTTATTATTTGTGATGACTTTGGTTCTGCGTCTGCTGAACTGCAGCTGCCTCCTCCTCCTCCTCCTTCTTTGTTGTTGGAGTTGAGAGGTGCACACAGACTCTGTATTCTCATCGAGTTTCCTTTGTGTCAGGCAGACCTGCTGTATTGTAAATGCAGAGCAAAGCAACAACGTGGAGGCTCTGTTTCCATCTAACAAGCTGCAAGTGTGGCTGTCAGCTCTTAGACACCGTCACACCTTACAGCCTGTCCTCTGTTTGTTTTACTGCGTTGCTTCGTGCACACTTACCCTCGATGAATATCAGCGATCAGTAAGCTTAAGACTAATAATGGAGAACTTTAAACACACTGCACAGCCCTATGCAGAATCATAAAGTCCTCATTTTTTGTTCCATTCGTGGATTCAAACATGAGACATCCAACCCCATCAAAGTCTTCTGTAACTCCACCGACGCTCAGATTGATATAACACTCAGCATCGTTCCCTTTATTTTACCATAATCACACCGCTGTCTCAAAGATAATGTGCAGATGTTTTATTAAAGCTGTTCTGCCACTTTTACATTAGCAGAAGTCCCCTCGAACACTTCACACTGAGACTGATTAGACCAAAAGAAGCTGAAGTTAGTTCTCCGGCCAAACGGACGGATATTAGGCATTAAAATTAACAAACAGATCAAGAAATAATTAGAGTTATCCTGCTGAGCATGAAATCCCATCAGAGAGAAGCTTTAGGTGGTAAAAGTGTCATCCGGTTCAAACAGGCCCTGAAGACACGGCAGGAAGTTTGAGAAAGAGGCAAAAATGTTTGAATTAAACATCAATATTCATGAAGTATTTATGTGAAATATTATTTAATGGCCAAAATGAGGAGACGAGGTCATTTTATGGAGACTGCTGCTGCTGAGAGCATAATCCCACCACCTGGCTGTGAGGGAAGAGCAGCGGGAGGATGAAGTTCACAGAGAGCGAAAAAGAAATCGGAGACACACAAATTGAAAGGTCATTTGCTCAGATGGCTCAAACAAAGTCACGGCAACCTTTTGTGGTCGTGTAATTAGCTACTTTTCTCCGAGAAGCAAAGGTGGAAATGGACTAATTGTTACAGCTCTGCTCAAAACCTCCCAGAATAAATATTTGGCTTCGCTCGTCTTCACTAGAGAAAATCATTTTCATTCTACTGACGTCAGCGTACAGCAGCAGGCGTGTCTGACTGGTTCTGATTAAAACGCTGACGTTGTCTGAGGCAGCTCTGATGTGCTGCAGGTTGTAGGACGGGTCAGAGTCGGGTAGGTGCGTGCCGATCCCTCGTTCTCCAAACATTCTCAAAAATCTGTTTCTTTCCTACTTTTAAGAGATGAAATAAATGTTGGTTTCCTGAAACAGATGGGAATGCCACAGGCCCGATCCCTGCACGTCATCATATATATCAGAGAGTTTGATGTCTGAAGGTTAAATATTGTCCACAAGGACACAGCTGTACTGTTTATAGTGGAAATCATCATTTCTTGGACTCTCGTCGTCTCCCTGTGCGTGCACGGTCCTGCGTCCTCTGCTGTGCGCTAACGTGCTGCGCTGTGTTTCTGTGAATTAAGAACAGCGCAGATTACAGATGCTGAATAATTTCACGTTACGATGAGACCAACAGTGCAGATTAGCATCAGGCACGAACGTGTCTGATATTAATTTTTAACATTCACCACGACAACAGTTTGTTATGAACTTTAAAATATTGTGTCGCGTGTCTGCGAAGCGACACGCTGTCCCCCGTGTATGACTGACAGAAAGTATCTGCAGCGATCACGCTGCATGTTAGCATGTTTTACGGTCTGTTATCGTCATCATTTTTTATTTAAATTGTTTGCCGGCGGAGCGTCAGGAAGAGATGGCAGGAACACACCAGTGGTCCCAGTGCCCTGCTGCTGCCTGGAGATAAACTCTGCTGCAGACATAAACGCACATAATGGCTTCCCTCGATCGCCTGCTGTACTTGTTAACCACACCAGTGACCAATGATAAGAACAATAAAGAGGATCAGAGAAAAAACGAAAGCAAAAAACTAAGAATCGGGGAAGAAATCAAAATGGGTGTCTTGTGGCGTCTGGCAGTGGGTCCTTTGAATCCCGTGGGGTGGAAGTGGACTGGTCTTTTCTACTCTCATCACTAAAAGTGCATTAACCATTCAGTCATCCAGCACCGTACACACCTCACATCCACAGCCTTTAGACCTTCGTGACCCTGCAGGAAAACCAGGCAGGTGCAAAGATGAAATGCAAACTCCTCACAGAAAAGCACCGGACCAGGAGATGCAGACCTTCTTGCTGGTGACGGGGCTAGCCGCCCAGAAGGAAACGGTTTATGCTGGAAAATTGAATCATGTGACCAGATCAGGATACGGGGACATTAGAGGTCAGCTGAATCCGGCTCATCACAGCGGATGATGAGAGAGCGGGAAATCCAGATTAGCATCATCGACCTACGTCAGAGAATGTAATCTGTAAAACGATGAAAAGTTGAGTCAGTCCTAAACTGTAATGTTTTCATCATGTTTAATAGCAGGCTAATGAGACACAGTTATACAGTAACACCTGTATAATTAAATGGGGAGGGCTTGTAATGCTCGGGCTAACCTCACCACTTCAGTGTTTTTGCCGCCATCGTCCAGCTGTGGGATGCTGCTGGGGCATGCTGGTCTGATGTTTAGGTACACGGTGATGCAACATCTATTTAATTGGACCCAAAGTTCCACAGCAGCAATTGCTGTAACAAGACGGTGAGTGTCATCACTTAGCCTGTTCACACTTTTAATGTGGAGGCTGATTGGTGTATTTTGCAGGGATCCACATCCCTCTCCTCTATGTCTCAGGGACTGGCTGCAGTCTGGTGCTGCTGCTGCTTCTTTTACAGGGCCTAACACAGTAGCCTTGTTTCATTAGTTTGGTTACATAACCAGCTTGTTGTCCTGAAAGGAGGAGGCGGCGACAGGCTTGTTGTCAGCGGCTCATTAGAGCACTTCAGATGGCCAACTTTTATCGCGTACATGCTCTGGAGGGAGAAAAACAACGGAGGGCCATGATTTGTTTTGCTCATTTCATTTTTATAGACTAGCTGTCAAATCCCAACGCAAACACTTTCTCCACTGGAAAGCTGACCTTTTAAACCCTGAAAGAGGGATGGAACGGGGCCACGAGCCAAGTTAGATCGGTGAACAGGACTCATGCAGAGGTCAACGGGAAGATAAAGATGTAGAAATCGCTCAGTGAGAGGCTAAAGAGATGATCGAAGGGTTACGGCACAGCATAAAGGACTGAACAATGAATACAAGCAGATAAAGGGGACGATAGAGGTGATGGAGTCGGACGTTAGAGGAGTGGTCAGCGGGGACAGAAACTGCTGTTACAGATCAGTGATCAGATGGATTCATTAAAGGGTCAAACAAATGATAAAGGAGTATTGATTAATGACTAATGAGAGGTAAATGGGATGCTCTGAGGATTATTTATAGAGGATAAAGACGGCTATCGATGGTCATATCAGTGGAGGACGGGTGAAAATATCCGATAAAGATGTAGAAGGAATGGTAATACACTATTCAGTTTAATTCTCTTCTACTTTATGAAATCATGGGAGTAATAAGATGGTTACTAACTGTGCTTTAGGAATGATGCACGACTGATTGAGGGGATAACCCGAGTTTATTGGGGGTTGTTGGAGTGGTTATGACAGCAGCGAGGCGTCAATGAACCATAGAAGGACACAGGTGGGTGAAAACGATCACGCAGGCTTGTAATGGGATCATAAAGGATATAACGGGTAATAGAGGGGTCGAAGAGGCCGTAGAGTGGCATACAAAAACATGTTTGTAGTAATGCAAGTTACAATTGAAGATGGACGGCTGCGTGGGATGGTAAAAGGATGAAAGGGATGATCGAAGGCTGTAAAAGGCTGTTACAAGGGTACTAAGATCTGATAGGGCACTTTAAAGGAGCAATTCAGGGGATGTTAGGGAGTCAAAGGAAGGAAACGCTGACGGTGGAAGGCTCCGCCAAACAGGACAGAAAGGACAGAAGTTAAACGTGACAATGGAGCGACTGAGTGAACTGCAGGAGGACTGGATCGGTCAATAGACGAAGAGGGAAGAATGGGAAGAAACGAATAAAGAGATGAAGGCGGCTCAAAGGAATGTTTGTGCGGAAATGCAAAAAATAAGGTTTTTAGTGTATTGTAGAGTCATACGAAGGGGCGATGAGATGGGGTAATGTGACAGGAGCTGAGGAGCTGGAGGGTGTGAAGACAGTTCCTTTCACATATGAATTTTCTTTCATGTAATTTGCTCGCGTACTTTAACGTGACGCACACATGCAGACTGAGCTGAACTAAGCCGTGTGAGAAACCCTGTTAAACACTCCAATTATAACCTGCAGCTGCAGTGTTTGTGTGCAAGTCAGCAGCTGGACACTAATGAAGTCAGAACACAATGTTATTAGGCCTCACCTTCAGCAGTGGCTTTCCCCTGTGTGTGTGTGTGTGTGTGTGTGTGTGTGTGTGTGTGTGTGTGTGTGTGTGTGTGTGTGTGTGTGTGTGTGTGTGCTGGGTGAGGATGAGTTCAGCCGCCATGATGGCTTATTTAAGGCTTGGCCTCAGACGGCGATTCAGCAGGGTGGCTGTTCGTTTGCAGAGCGAGAGAGACGAGTGAGCTCATTAAAATCTGTGGCCTGTGTGAGGGAGGCAGAGGGAGGAACGAGGAGGAGGAGGAAGGAGAGAGGATGAATGAGGAAGGTGGAGGAGAAGAAGAGATTGAGTGAGAAAGGGAAAGACGAGGGTGCAATCAAGAAAATGTGGCTGGAGGAGGTGAGAGTGTAGAACAAGACAGAAAGAAAAAGATGCACATTGCACCTGATTGGCTGTTTCTCCCATCTCCTATAGACAGAAATATTGTTCTCCAGCTTCTGATTGGTTTAGGCCTCACAGATGAAGCAGAGCTCTATTTGATTAGTTTGCTTATTCTGAAATGAAGTGATCAGAAGCACACAGGTAGGACTAAACCCAAGTGTCAGACCCCACAGGGGGGGAGAGGCTGTGGGGTGGGGGGTTGGTGGAGACGGAGTCATTAGGCCTGTTTTATTACACGGTTTAAAAAAACAGAGAATGCATCTGGATTCACTAATTAATCCTTAATCACTGGCAGAGCAGGAAATTAAAATCTGTGTTTTTGCAGAAAGTGGAGGTGATGGCTAGTTAGCTGCCACGAGCTGCTTTCAGCTGGGTTAGCATGGCTTCTATTTATTTGATTATTCCCTTCAGCTGGAGTCTACTTCTACTTCATTCCGGTGCGGTTTTTAATAATTTCAGCAGACGTTTCCACTTCATCAGCACCAGATTACGCTGCAGGTTTAACGTCACATTTAATGGACCTGCCGCAAATTACCATAACTGCCATAAAGTGTTGCTTTTGCACATATTTTCAGTTGAGAGGTTTATCCACTAACAGCGCTGATGAAAATTGCAGCATTTGAATGTTGCTGTTGCTCATTAGGACCTAAAACCAGACCGTGGAAGACGTTTGGACAGCAGCAGAGTGCAGGGAAGTGCAAAAAAGGATCTGCTTCATTTTAAATACTACTCGAAGGAGCCTGTAAACACATTTGGGATGTGAAGAAAGGGGTTGTGTTGACAACAAGTGCTTTTCCTCAGTGGTAGTGAGCACTGCTGTTATGACATAGTCCCATTGTTTAAACATGTTAGCCCCATAGAGGGCAGGACTCTCATGTCGGGTGACTTTCTGTCTGCTTCTCACAGCTGGGAATCAAACTACCCACCATCTGATTAGTAGACTTCCTCTGCCTCCTGAGCCACAGCAAACCCAGTGCTCATGCACAGAGGCCATCAAAATGGTTTAAAACTCATCTCAGTTTTGCTTTACTGGGACGTCTGTTTAGTTCCATGTAAAACTGACCTGGGATCAGAGTTTCTGAACGCACAGATACTCAAGCTGTCCTCCAGCCTTCATCAGAGTGACAGCTCACCAGCAGCCACAGTTACTGGAAGAACTGGAGGTAAAATAATAATGATAATAAATAAACAAATAAAACTACTGAACTGAAGTCAGGTCCTGGCAATTAAATACATGAAAATGTGGATAAAAATCTTATTTATTTCCAGTATTGTCACAGTTACTTATTGTCAGCAGATTAGACGTGTGACCTCGCTCTCTGAGCGGCTGAACAGTCGGCTAAACAACAACAAGCTAACATTATGTCAGCTGATGTTTGCCTCTGCTGTCCCACTTTCCTTCAGATAAACAGTTTGATTACATGCTCACATCGTATGAGTAATATGCACAAAGAATCCAACAACGTAACGCTGGCTAAAAGCAGCAAGAACAGCAGCAGCTGATGGAAAAGTTCAGGATACACTCAGCAGCTCACCTCAGTCACTGTTGGGCAGAGACGAGCTTCGGTGACTCATCGGCTCATATCGGACTCAGACTTTCACAGCCTCCTCGTGAGTCGATGGTTGTGGAGCTATGAGGCGCAGAGTGGCGATGAAAAGGTCAATTAGATTTCTTGATAACTTTCGTCTGATACTCTTCCTGTTTACTGGTTTGGCTGCTGGTGATTGGCAGGATTTGAGAAAGATTTATAGAAAATGAAACTTTTGTTGTTAATTACTGATCAACATTCTGAGGTGGGAGTGGAGGCGTGTGCACACTTTGACGTGGGGCATGCCAATCGTGGTTTGAGGAGCCCTGATGTAAACACTGTTGGAGGAAAACGCGGCCTGTTTTCCTGCGACTCGCTGCTGGTTTGGTTTGCAGAATTCACACACCCAGGATCTGTGAAATTAATAACTTAATGTATATTTTAGTGTTGCACAGCCTAGACGAACTTGGAAGTAATCAAATTTTGAAACTCTCACGTTTCTGGGAGGCTAAAAACAACCCGTCCCAATGAGAAGCTGATGTTATAGGATTCGACCAAACCCTCAGCTGTCGTTGTTTTCTCACACGGTCGTTTACGCGGCCGTGTTTGTAATATTAGATCCACGTTCTCGGTGCCTCGTGCGTTTCGTCTCCGCATCCTCGTGGATTCCTGTTCACGTGTCATCGCAGATGGAAAATGAGGCTGTAGAAACAGAGGAGCCGGCATTTCTCGTTACCCGGTTGGTGTAACACCGAGGTTGTTTGGGAAACAGGAAATGGTTTCTTTGCACTTTTCTGAGGGCTGCAATTATTATTTTCTTGCACAGAAAAGAAGGTATGCTGTTCATTAGCTGCCACCTTTTCAAATGGTGCTTTGTAAACAAGAGTGTCGGGGTACTGATACAGCAGGTCACTGTCTCCAGGCAGAGATGGCCTTTTCATTTTCCTTTCTCTACAGCCCAGATCAGACGTGATAAACATCTCCCACGTGGCCCTCTTCATCACACGCAAGGAAGCAGCAAAAACAGCATGCATACACAGACTGCACTGACTTTCAATTTCCAACCTGCCACCCGCTCCCCTCTTTAAAGTCTCCTCCAGTTAAAGCCATATATCCCAGTTAGCATTTCCCCGTCATATTGTTCAGCGAAGTCAAACTGAGCCAGAGCAGGATGGAAAAGTGTCTGTCAGTCGTGTGGAATAAAGAGAAGGATTCACAGTCAGATCAGTGAAAGAGGCTGTGTTGTAATTATCCTAATGGCTCCTATAATGGAATATTTAAAACACAGCCCGATGCATCTCAGCCCGGCAGAGTGTTTGGATCTCTTAGTGCTTTGAGACCTCGAGCACAAGTTTTATGGCATCTGATAACAGGAGAGGCTTTAATGTCATTTTGGACTGGCTCACATCCATTTACCACAGGCTGCAAAAACAACAACAACAATGCAGAAACGTCTGCAGCGTTTCATTCATCACTGCCTCTGCTGACTGATGTTTAAAATTCTGTTTGAGGGATTATTCTCTCATCAGTCGTTCTCGTCTTCAGCATGAGGCACACTGTTTATATGAGTGTTTATTAGAAACATGCACATGACCTTCATCCATTCGTGCGTTCCTAAAATGAATGTGCTGTGATTGGACGGAGCGCTCTGACCTCTAATGGAGCCAAATGAGCTTTCTCAGCCTTGTCCCTCAGTAATGGATGGAAATGAGGCGGAAAGACACGAGAGTGGCTCAGACCTCATCTGGCTGTCTGACACCTCAGTCAGCACCTCGCACTCTCCTAATGGTGTGTGTGTGTGTGTGTGTGTGTGTGTGTGTGTGTGTGTGTGTGTGTGTGTGTGTACTTGCATTACTTATATTGTGGGGACAGTTCAAGTCTCTGTAGCACAAAATATTACATTTCTTAGAGCGTGTTTGGTACATGTGTGACTGTAAGTCACTACTTACAGTCACATTTTTAGGAATTATGGAAACGTGTGTGTGTGTGTGTGTGTGTGTGTGTGTGTGTGTGTGTGTGTGTGTGTGTAAAGAGTAGTGAAACACTGAGTGTGGCATGCTGGTCAGATTTGCATAAGACATTTTCTCTGAAAAGGGTGGAGTGCCCACTCCGGGTCGGGGATGAGTTCCTGCCCCAAGTGGAGGAGTTCAAGTATCTCGGGGTCTTGTTCGCGAGTGATGGGAGAAGGGAGCCGGAGATCGACAGACGGATTGGGGCTGCGGCTGCAGTGATGCGGACGCTGCACCGGTCCGTCGTGGTGAAGAGGGAGCTGAGTGTAAAAGCGAAGCTCTCAATTTACCGGTCGATCTACGTCCCTACCCTCACCTATGGCCACGAGCTGTGGGTAGTGACCGAAAGAACGAGATCGCGGATACAAGCGGCAGAAATGAGCTTCCTCCGAAGGGTGGCTGGCCTCTCCCTTAGAGATAGGGTGAGAAGTTCGGCCATCCGGGAGGGGCTCAGAGTAGAGCAGCTGCTGCTCCACATCGAAAGGAGCCAGCTGAGGTGGTTCGGGCATCTGACAAGGATGCCCCCTGGGCGCCTCCTGGGTGAGGTGTTCCAGGCATGTCCCACCGGGAGGAGGCCCCGGGGCAGACCCAGGACACGCTGGAGAGATTATATCTCTCGGCTGGCCTGGGAACGCCTTGGTATTCCCCCGGACAAGCTGGAGGAGGTGGCTGGGGAGAGGGAGGTCTGGGCCTCTTTGCTTAGGCTGCTGCCCCCGCGACCCGGCCCCGGACAAAGCGGATGAAGATGGATGGATTTTCTCTGAAGTTCTTCTTTATCAGTGATACAACAAAATAATGTATCACACATTATTTGTTACAAAGTATGTTACATAATTAGTCACTGTAAAAAGTACTTCCTTGTTTCTCGTCTCATAATTAACATAAACCTGAGGCTCCACCTCCACGCACCAACAGAGACCCTCGGTCCTAATGAGAGCAAACACACAATCTTTCATTTAGTATTTGCCCATGAACACAAAGCAAAGTTGAAAACCAGCCCAAAGAACCTTCCCAGTGATGGCCACACAGATTTTACTGTGTGAAGCCCGACTGCTCATCACTGCCTTTGTTACCTGTTGAGGTTCGGGCTCGGGTCTGCATACGCTCAGCTTTAACATCACTCTGGGTTCTGGGCTAGCGTAGCATTAGTGTGCTATCTGTGCAGATGGTTGCAAAGAGCTGAAGTTGTGTTTGCAGCATGATGCAGTTGTTTCTGTCCTGAACGCAGTTTGCACGTCACCATTGGACTCTTGTCCTTTGGTGCAATAAATATAAAATGATGGAGCGGACTCTGCTGTGGATCATTTTCCCCACAGTCCCGCACATGCACTGAAATCAGCTGATTGTATTGCAACTGTGCAGCTTGTTGCAGTTGTCTAGCGTGCAGATAACTGGAGAATCTTTGTAAAAACAGTAATGACTTAACTGGAACCAGACTGGAGATTTGGTGTCTTTTCAGATGTTCAGGTTGACTCATTCCTGATATAACTGTCAGACTGCACATTGCACTACAATACCAGTTTGAAGGTGATCAGGGCTGAGCTTTTGATCATTCTACCCATATTTAAAGGACATGCACAAAATACATATCAAAATTGTGGTTTTCCCCAAATTTTTAGGGATTTGGTTGTATGTATTCCTCATATTCCTCCCACCATCTCAGTGTTTACTCATCCCTCATCCTCTCTCCAGCTCAGAGTCACACAATCAGCTCTCCCTGGGCCCCCCTCTCTGGGTCTCTCCCGTGGTCACTTAGCCTTTTTGTTCATTTGAAAGCACCAATTGTCATCATTTATCTCCGCCATGTCGCGTGGCTCATTCGGTTAATTGATCAGAAGCCTAATTACCAGAAAGGCACGCCGCCCTTCCACGCATTGAGCTCTACCTCAATAGATTTTAGCTGATCTCTTGCTAATTAGACACCAAATTGGATGTCATCCATGCCGTCTATTTTCAGGCCACATTTGTCACAGCTCAAGTAAAGTTTCAGCGATGCTCTAGTTTCAGTGAACGTGTTTGCTGACCAATGGCTGCACGCCGTGTGCTGAAACGTACAGGTGAGAACCACAAACACATTAAGGACACTCCTGCCCAATGAACCTCTGAGTGTTGTCTGTGATAACTGGTACAAAAATGCAGATTCTGTAAGCACTGGAAGCCGTAGCCGGTTTCGTCCGTGCTCATCGGCGCCCCCTGTGGGGTTCACGGTGTGTCCCTCTTTGGATCTGCAGCCCTTCACAGCCCCGCCCATTATCAAGTCTTCTGGCTGCAATCTTTTGGCTCTTTTCAGAGTCATTCAGGTCTTTGAAATGCGTGCTGATTCCTCCCGTATCAAACATCTAATAGATTCCAGACTTTGACGGGACGACAAGATAATCTGCATTTTTCACTTCACCTGCGAGCGCTTATTTTATGGCTCATTGGCTTTTATGCAAACACATTTTCAACAAATGCTGCACCTTGAAGTAGGACAACTCAGGGCCGATTTTCAGTCTGAACTTCAGTTTGGGGTATAAATGTTTCCCAGCTGAGTCTACACAGACAAAACACGACGATCTTCAGTCGCATTAGCCTTACTGCTTTGCATTTTCATATTAGCTTCCCTTCCACAGCTGAAAACCCACGCTGTGGAAAACTATGAATTTTCTTCATCAGAGTTTCCTATTGTGTGTCTGCTTTGGGGGGTTTTTCTCAGCAAATTGTCATTAATACCAATCTAAGATGAAATGAAAGTTTGTGGGTCTGACACATAGAAATAACCTGCAGACACAAAAACAAGAGAAATGGCTGCGGCAGGATTTATTACAGCTGCCAGAGTCTGTGTGTGTTTGTCCTTCATGTTATTTCCTCCTTCCTTCCTGCAGAGACTGCTGCTGCTTGTTGCACTGATTTACAGAAGCAGGTGTGTGTGTGTGTGTGTGTGTGTGTGTGTGTGTGTGTGTGTGTGTGTGTGTGTGTGTGTGTGTGTGTGTGTGTGTGTGCATGTGCGCTGATTGTATGGAGACATGTTTTGTTGGATGCGCTAACAAATTGAGTGATTGATTGTTTGAGTGATATATCAACTAGGTCGTATGTTGAGTGTCTGTATGGGGCCTTAGGCCTGGATTGCTTGGGTGTATCTACGGTATGAGAATACTGTATTTTATATGTATTTCTATCTTTTATATCCTATCATTATAGTTTTTAAGTATTTATCTTTTGTGATGTTGCACTGACCAGAGACATCTTTCAATTTCATTGTACCTGTGACAATGACAATAAAGAATAAAGAATATAAAAGAGATAGGTTGTGTTTTTAAATTACCACTGACACAATAGTCTGTGCCTCTGTGACAAGTCTTCCGTGAAGGAGATATGAGTGCGGATATCACAGAGGGAAGATAATGATCGCAGCTTTATGAGGACGTTGTATGTCCGCTGTCAGGACTACACACTCACATTTAAATTCCTGTCAGGCTGTCCGTCACAGCCTCTCTGTCCTGCTGTTCTGTCCTTTTGGGTTCTGTTTTTCCCCCGATTTATTTAAAATGCCAACTTTTGTAGTCACAAGTGCCTCAAGCTCAAGCTGTGCCGAGCTGCGTCACACGAGTGGGTCTCTTTTTACCTGGCTAAATCACCGTGGTAACAACCTGGTCAGGAGCAAGCCGTGCACCATCTGATGATGTCATAAAAATACCTTTTCTACTTCCTCTCCTTCTTCTTCCAGTTACTTTTCAGGGTTCACTGCAGCAGATCATCGCCTCCTATCCCAGCATCCTCCTCTATCACACCAACCCTCTGCACATCCTCCTTCACTACATGAACTCCTGAGGTCTTCCTCTTTTCCTCCCGCCTGGGAGCTCCATCTTCATCATCCTTTATCCAGCACATCCACTCTCCCTCCTGCACATCTCAGTCTCGCCTCTCTAACTTTATCTCCAAGCTGAGCTGAGCAGAGTAGTTTCCCTGTGATGGACTCATTTCTAATCTTGTCCATCCTGGTTACTCGCAGTGAAAATCTGAACATCTTCCGCTCCACCTCTTCAACCAGTAAAATTAATTTCACTTTGATCTGCTGACAGACTAAAGCGGTTTCACACTTCCTTCAGTAATGGATGGGACAGCAAACTTAATGTGTAAATATATCTGCTTTAAAATGAATGAGCGCCCGTCACATTAGAACCAAACAGCAGCATTAAAGTAAACTTGAGATAAAATGCTTGTTTTACTCCTGTGTGATGAATCCAAAGATTCCTGACTTTTCATTCATTTCCTGTCTTATTTGCAGCCGTGTTGCATTGTGCTGTTACAATTTGTTCTTCGTGCACATTTTCCCCATTTTATCATCATCATCGTCTGATAACGTCTCCGACTGGAGCAGGCGGCACTCACAAAGATCATTTTGTGGAGAATATGAGTCATGTGATACGTGAAGCGCCTCGATTGTGCGAGCGTGCTCAGAAGCTGAAGCAGAGGGCCCGGCTTAACAAAAACAGCTGATAACCACCATCGTGGCGGCGCTATCTCTGCCTGGGATTTCAGGGTTGGTCTACTGTAAAGACAGCCTCGTAGTCTAGCCCTCTGCTGTCAGCAGCTGTGTAGTTTAGCTTTGTCTAATGCAAAGATATTAAACTCACACTCTGACGACTGAAAAGTAGCAAATTTGCACATAAATATCACAATTTGTTATCTTCATTTTGATAGATTTTTCCTTCTTTTGAATCTTCCTCGAGCCTCAGTGTTTGTTTTGCTGTGTGATTCTTCTTTATGCTGATTGCATTCAGACACAAACTGAAACACAGACTGTGAAGTGTCTGCAAACAAGTTATGAGCGCGCTTCTCTTGTGGTTCGGTCCATTTTTGGAAGCATCTGAAGCGAAACTGCTGTTACCCCAGCGTTCTCCTCCAGTTACTTTTAATTATATTTGTTTCCCTATTTAATATGTGTCAGAGTCGTGCTCTGCAAACACGAGGGTGCCTATAATGAACTGTGGAAACAAAAGCTGGCATGTGCATTGTGCTGTGCTTTCAGTGAAAGTCTGTGAAAAATCAGATGATAATTAAAGATGTTCTGTAGCCTTGGCTATTGTAAGCAAACACTGTGGGTGGACATGATATTTATTTATACTCCTTTCATGAAGACTTAACATGACCCTAATGCTGCAGTCACATCCTGTTACACTTTCTAGTTTAGGACTTTAAATAGATGTCATGTCTTTGTTAGAGTTTGTGTGGATATATGAAATCTCCACAGCTGTGCTGCACTGATAAATGTTATTACTGCACATGTGCTATACAATATACAGTCGTGTTTAAATGCTTCACACCAACTCGTTTTGCTAGCGCAGTAGCGTTTCTACTCTGTGTTTTGTCTTTATGTTCCTGTTGGGAAATGTGACAGCAAACATCGAGATGTCCGGTCTCCTGATCCGGGGGTTTGGATCCAGGGTTTTCAGCTTTATTATCTAATGTCCATTTGTTGGTTAGTTTGTGAAACGCTGTTCTAAGTTAATATGTTAGTGTTCAGCTTTTGGGGGTTTTGGTAGTCTTGTCATTTTAGCCCTTCTTACTGTTTCCTCTCAGTATTTAGTTGTCCGGTCGTTCGTGATCAGTTTCAGCTCTGTTCCCCAATGTGTCCACTCTTCCTGCTCATCACCAACCGGTCACGGCACATGGGTGCTCCTCTCTGAGCCTGGTTCCTTCCTGTTAAAGGCTTTTCTCTTTCCCACTATCGCCAAGTGCTTGCTCATTGAGGGTCACGTGATTTCTGGTGTTCTTTTCTAATATTGTGAGGTCTTTACATTATAAAGCACCTCAAGGCAACTGTTGTTGGGATTTGGTGTTATTTAAACTGAATTAAAATTCCCTCATTGGCTCTTGTATTTACTGTCTCAGTCTCCCCTTGTCCTTCGTCGAGTCGTCCCTCTTAAAGCTCCCAGGTGTCTTCCCAGTTATTCCTCATCTCTGATTTTGTGTTGTTTTTGGAACTTCAATCCCATTTTGGAATTCGTCAGTAAACGCTCACGTTTTGTGCACTTCCATCTGTGGCATTCTTCATTCAGGCCTTCAAGCAACCACCACACTCATGATCAATGTACAGCAGTGGGGAATGGAAATATTGACTTTGATAGCTCTGTAATGGACTGAAAGTGATCGATTGGAATCCAAGTAAATACATTTAAATTACACCGTGATAAGATGTATGACGGGGTGTGTTTACTGGACACACCCCCTCAGCTGTAAAAGGCTGATGGGGTATGGGTGGCACTCTGCTGTGTGGGGACCGTGGACACACAACTTTATGAACACAATGACTTGAGAATGAGGTAACGTATGATTTTCGATACATCTCCTACAAATCTCAGTAACCATAACCTCAAGGTCAGAGGTCAAGTTTCTGAAAATCCTGTGAATCTAATAACTCAACCAGGAAGTCACCTAAGGGAGCTGAGGGTGGCACAGATGGGCGCCAGTACTTTTTAAGCCTGCCATGGCAGGTTCTGATGAACTGATTCTAATCTGTAGTAACAGTCACTGTATGGTGTTTGCTAATATCAGATTGTGTAGGTCAGGGTTAGCCTGTCATACACAGTGCAATCAGAATCAAAAAAGTGTAGTCATTTCATGATGCCAGTGTGTGTTGCCTATAATTGGTAGGACTTGCATTCACACTTCTAATAATCCCATTATATTTCAGTTATTAGAGGTGTGAAGAGAGGTTGTCTTCTTTTGTGTTTTTAATTTGTCATTCTCGTCTGGTTGAATAGACCGGTGTCAAGGAAAAAAGCCCACAGCGAAGGTCAGAGAAACCGATGACAACATGTTGAACACAGTCTAATTAACTGACAAGAAAATGAAATGAAAATGAAAAGTAATTAAAAAGTCACATCCAACTTCTCACTTCCTGACCTTTATCGTCAAACTTCTAACCTCTTTGTGGGTTAGAATTGTTTTTGGTCGAGTCTTGGAAGAAGGATAATGTCAGAGAGCTTATTTTAAACTGCAGCAACACTGAAGCTCAACAACTTAATGAAAGTAGGCCAACATGTAGTCCAAACACAATTTAGTACAGATATACGTCTTCGTTTAAAGTCTCCTTTTAATGTTTCCTGATGAAGGTGGGCTCAGCATCAAACAACATGTCCCTATTTCTGATGCTAGTAAATGGTGTTTATACAGCATCCAGGTATATTTTGGCTCTAGCTTTGATGGAAGGTGTTAGCTTAGCTTCGGCATGTGTACCCTGGAGTCTTGTTGGTGTGTTTTCTCTGGTATTTTACCCAGACGAGACCCAGACTTTAAAGCCATATTTATTCAGCAGGGTCTTGTTTGGCACATCATTCATTGATGATTCAGTCCAGGTTTGTCCTACAGAGCATAATTTTATTTTTAACTCCTTTGTTCTTGTATATTTGTTGGTGTTATAGTCCTGCATCAGGCATTCAGCCCATAACGGGGTCTTTTAACTCTGATTTGGTCCACTTCAGGAATCTTTTTATGAACTGATTTTATTGCACGGCCTCATGTTTGCATTATTTTATCTTCTTTTACGTCTCCTGGTTACTCATTGTTTCGTCCTTGAGCTTTGCAGCTTCGCTGTACGGCGCTCTCTTCATAAATCGCTGCCGACCTTGACTTTGCTGCAAACATTACACATCACTCCATTAGCAGTTTCTGTTGTGTCGACCAGTGTCGGTAAAGATGTTTGATAGCCTTTGTTTAAGACTTCCAGCGGCTATTACAGGTTCCTGTCCTTGGCTTCAGTGCGTCAGATGTTGCTGAATGTCCTTTTGAAGGAAATGAAGCTGCATTATAGGAGGCGTGCTTTTTTTAGCTGCCTCCATTGCAGTGGTTTGTGTTTTTATGGGATAAGATTTTTGGAGCTTAGCTTTTACGGAAATTGTCCCGAACTCGAAAATATTGACGAGGAAAACAAAATAACACTGGTCCCGAAGAGTCTGGTCAAACAATGATTTTATTGAACACACGCGTGGGGAGATGGATACTGCACACAATCAGCATAGATCTCCACCCAAGAATACACTAGCAATTGCTTTTATAATGTCAGGGTTTGACGCCCCTTCTCGCATTTTCCAAGAACATTATTTGCATCTTTTACAGACAATGATCAATTTTAAGAAATAAATGCAGACACCGAAGTTCCCCTCTCTAGCATCTTCTACCAAATATAGCGATGACTTCAGGCCCTGAAGGTCCCCAGGGACTTGTCTTCTTTTTGGCACATCTTCTGTCACCTGTTACTAAGCAAACGCAACAGGTTGCTGAATAGTTTCAGGCCTTTGCTCAGGCCTGTTTCTAGATTATATGTACTATATGTGTTTTGTAAGCGTGTATGCAGTTTTAACCTTCTATAGCTCCAAGTCACTTACACAAAAGATCGTCCGGACATCGCGCCGAACGAGGCTTATGATCTTTCCTTAATTGACTGAGCTTCAAGTCTTTAATAAGCACAAAATGCAATGTGTGTATACAATTATTATGGCTGCGCCTATAATAAAAGGTTAATGTGAGGCCAGCAGGTTTAATAGCCATCTTAATGCAATGTCAATGCTTTAGATTATATTGTTAATGCTGCAGGATATATTGTAGCTGTAAAATAATTTCTTTAATTCCACAAAATGAAACTTTTTAAATTTATTCAGTCATTCGTTCGATTTGTTTATCCGTCTTTTGTGTTTGAGTGTAGACGAAATAAGAAAAATCAGGAATAAAAAAAAATCGACTATTAAAAAAAAACACACACTAATAACCAGAATATGAGGGCATTTTTTATGCTGTTTTACCAAAGTGATGAAGAACTTTTAAGGCCAGATCCCAGATAAAGTGTAAAGTCTGAAATTTTGCTTTGATTAAAACTTTAATCAAAGTTAAATGTGTCTTGTCATCAAGAGAAATGATCAAATGCTATTATTTTATGTCTTTGTATAAAGTCATATGAAAAAGAAAGTACCTTCTTTAGCTGCAGTAACCTGCAAAATGATTTGACTTTTTCAGACTCTCATATCCTTGTGGAGGAATCTTGGTCCAATCTTATTTACGGTGTCGCTCCAGGTTATCGAGGTTTGCAGCATTCGTTCATGCACAGGTCTCTGAAGGTCCCACCACAGCGTTTCAGTCAGGTCTGAACTTTGACTGGTCCACTGCAGCACTACTGTTCCAGAAGTCTTGTGGTTTGTTCTGATGCAGCTTTGCAAACCTAAGCTGTGCTGCTGTGTGGTTCTTTATAGAGCGTATTCTTCTCCTGGCAAGCCTTCCAACCAAGCCGTTCTGTCTGTTTTAAATTGTACCATCATGAACACTAACATTTAACATGCTAACTGAGGCCTGTAGAGTCTGAGATGGAGCTTCTGGGTGTTTTGCAGTTTCTCTGACAATACACGATCTGACTTTGGGGTGACTTTTCTGGGATTTGTGCTCTTGGAAATGTTGTGGCAATGTGTTAATACACCTGAATGATCTGGACTAGCAAAGTACCAGAAATCTGCTTTCTAGGTCTGTTAGATCAGCAGCACCTCTAGCTGCTACTTACTTACTTAGGGAAGTGAATCGAGAATCATTTCCCATTGGCTTAGTTTCCATGGAATTGTTAGCCTGCTATTAGCTCCATTTGCACTTATGCTACAATCAGCTGAGTTCACTTTGTGTGCCGGAGGAGGAGAATAGTGGTGTGAATATATAGAAATTACTTATATTTTTGTTGCACAAAGGATGATGGTAAAATGCAAACTGAATCCATTATAACTGCATTATACTGCTAACACAACTTCAGCTCTTTGCGAGCACCTGCACAAACAGCATGCTGACGCTAAGCTAGCAAAGAATCCAGAGCGATGCATGCAGACCCGAGCTCGGCAGCCAGAGCCTGAACTTCAACAGGTAACAAACTGATGAGTGGTCAGCCTGTAGAGTCACGATCACTGTGGCAACCGCTCTAACGTGTCTTTGTGCTGGTTTTCATTTTTGCTTTGTTCATATCTAAATACTAAAAGAAAGCTCACACGTGTGCCCTCGTTGGGGTAGGGGTTTGTGTTGTGTGTGGGACGGTAGGTTTACGCTGCTAAACGGTGATTATGAGACCGTGTGTTTCAGGGCATTTTACAGAGAAACCAAAAAAATAATGTAGTGAGTAGTGTAATGATTTACTTTCTTCTGGGAGTTATTAAGCGACATGCTGCATTATTTCAAAGTAAAGTGCACTGTGTAACATGTAATAGATTACTTTTTTTGAGTACGACACCAACACTAATAGAGGAAATACCTCGAACACGCACAAACCTACGACCACACAACATGCAGTTAGTTTGTATGATTGTATATTTCGCAATTGTGGTGACTTCCAGATTGGAGCCAATCAGAACCCAGTGAGAATCGATAAGTGATATCAGTAATTGAATCAGAATTGCTGTATTCTTATCAATTCCCAGCCTGCACGCACTCTAGAGGGCGGAGGATCTCCTGGAGCTGCTCAAACACTGTTTGAAGCCGTAGGCTCTTCTTATCAATAATATATGGAGCGCTGCAGTCCTCATGGTAACCTCGCTACTCCTCCTTTCAAAGACCGAGATCCGCAGAGAAATTCACAGCTCTACCCTACTTTCCTTTCCTCGTCTTCGTCACCACTGTCTCCTTTATCCAATCTGTCAAGTCTTTTCCTCTTATCTTCCATTGTCACTTTCTTCTCTTCATCACTCCTTTCTCCTCCTCTCATCATATTTTTCCTCCTATTGCCTCTTCTTCATGTCTTTTTCCTTTCTTCCTTCTGTGCTCGTCTTTTCTCTTCTCCTCTATATTTCTTTTCTACTCTTCGGTTCTTGTTTACCATTTTATTCTCTTCTTCCTTTCTCGTCTTTCTGTTTTCAACCTCCTACAACTTCTGATTCTTCTCTTTCCTAATCTCCTCACAGCCCCTCTCATCTCCTCACTCATCTTACCCACCCACCCCCCCTTTTCTTTTTACCTCCCATCCCCTCTTTTCATGTCTTTTATTCCTCATTCTTTTCTCCTTTGTTCACTTCATTCCTGTTCAGTCCTTCCATCTCCTTCATTTTCTCTTTCCTGCTACTCGTCTTCCTCCCACTCTCTTCTGTCACGAACAAGCGAGTGCGTCCTTGATCTGCAGGCTCTCCGCCGGGCCCTGCAATCCCCCAGGCGGTGCTCTGTTTCTGGGATGAGGCACTGACCTCTGACCCTCCTCTCGGCTGCTTGTGAAGGCTGACAGGAACCACCGGGCTGCTCTGCTCCTCAGGGAGTTCAGTGAGACAAGAGAGGAGGAGGAGGAGGCCGACAGGCAGAGATATTTCACACTCATGTTGGAGCGGTTCCCCTCAGGGCTGAGCAGGGGATTTTGTTTGAAGTCTGGATCTGTCTGGTCAGCTTTGCCTTTCTGGACTCTAGCCAAACCTTTTGCCGCCGCTGCTGTTGTTGTTGTCGGGGATGGACTGATTAGCCGGTCGTTCATCATAATTAGGTGATAGATGTATGTTAAAAAGGCCGTTGGTAGGGTCCAAAATTAACTTCTTCGTTCACCTGCCAAGAGCTGGTAAACAAACCGATGCACCTGCCAACAGCATCTTCCAGCAGCCAAGCTAATTTTTCAGAACTGTGATCAGATCCTGAGTGAGCTGCACAGTAATGAGACCATTTAAAACTTGTCCTCTATTACAGCGAAGCTGTGTTGTGCTGCTTTATCTTTATCATGATTATCACTGTTATTATCATCTCTTTAATTAAGAAAATAATCTTCTGATAGAAGTATATAAAGCACTAGATTAGTGTATGATTAGTGTATATCTATATCTATACGTATATGTTACACACTGGTTGCCATGTTATTTCCATCCAGAAATGAACATGTTTATGACCAGAGAGTGGAGTGCTAAATTATCATCATTAGCTGAATCACACAACCACACACACACACAGAGACCTGCTAATAAGTTCAGACTAATGAGATACTAGACATTTGCTCACCAAACCCAGAGCACCGAAATTCATTGTTCACACATATCTAACATATCCGTCAGCTGAGCCGTGCCCAAGGAATTCGGCTATACAGATATTCATTTGCTGGCTCATATTCACAGCATTAATTGACATGCTTTAGCTAACCTCGTGTTGCTAACCTCGTGTTGCTAACCTCTGTGTTGCTAACCTCGTGTTGCTAACCTCGTGTTGCTAACTTAGTGAGTGTGTCGCTACATTCACCAAGCTTTAATCTTAAAAAATGCAGACTTAAAAAGTATGTTAGTTCTTCTTCTTTGTGCTCTTTGGGCACAGAAACATTTCTCTCGCGCTCTTCATCATTGAGGTTTCTTAAATGTCTCCTACGCCCATCCCATCCTTAAAGAAGTAGAGTTTTTGATGATAGTCAAAGTTGTCCAAATAAACAAACTAGTCACGAGGACAGTGTTTTTATGATGCAGGCTGTGTTTATTCCAGGTGCTGAGTTTAATTATCTTTACATCAGAGTCTGTGGGGATTGGTTCACGTCTGGAACACCAAGTGGTCATTAGAGGAACTGCACTTTTTGTCACTTTGGGCTTCAGTTTTTCATTTCTGGAGGTTTCTGCTTGTTCTGTGCTTCAAATAAAAAGAAACATATCTTAGATATGTGTATATATGTATATATTATCATTTGAAGAATTTACCTGACAGTTTGCCACTAGGGGGCAGCACTATTAGATGATGGTTGTAACAGTCACAATGGTGTGGTGTCTCTTTAAGACAACCTGTCGAGGGTTAATGTTGTCATCAATATGCGCCACTGACTCTCTCTGTGATTGTGTGGACATGTGCTTGCACGCTAGTGCATGAGGAGGGACAGATTTTATGTTTTACCTCTCCACACACGCTTTTTTTTGCAATGTATGGGTTGTACGAACACTGTGCGCTGTTTGTTAAGCTGCAGCCGTTCAACCGGGCTTATATGGTTGACGAAGAGAACGTGTATTAAAGAATACGCTGTGGGATTCCCAAAGCCAGCGTGAGTGTGCATTCTTTCGACTATCCTGCTAAGTGTTTTGCCGCCTCCTCTCAACCACTAAACACAACCCGACGTTACATGGTGTTGAGATTTTCCCAGATGCATGCAGCTGTTTGAGGTGCTCACATTTCCTCAAAGATTTTGCATTTTGTTTTTGAACACCGATGTAAGTGTTCTTCATGATTAAATAGAGGTTACACTGACTCGCTACACCTCCTCCAGGCAGAGTATGGTATTACAGAAAGTGTTTGTTCCGATTCTGTCAACGTTTTGCGTGAACCTTGGAAGACTTTAAGATATTTTTGAAACACAGGCATGTACAAATAGTCCATTTTAAGCCGTTTGGTATCATTGAGAAACAGAAGACGGTGACTTGAATGCTTTTTCATAACTCTAATCCTGCAGCTTTTTTGTGTCGACTGACTGGCCCGTGGTTCAGCTCTCCTTTGATCTGTGTATTTATCCAACCATCACTGCTCTCCATGACATCACCTGCACAGTCAGTTAGCCTCTGTGGCGGTTATTCTCGTTTGATTTGCCATTAGATGTTCTCTGACCCTCATAAATGATCTCCTATGAATGATGTCGTATCAGTCTGTGTCCTAAGGGAATGCAGGCTGAGGTTTTCTGTTTTTTTTAAGGACACAGTAGATAAAAACAGCACATCAAACATAACAAAAGGTGACACGTTAAGACAGAGAAATCTCCTCTGCCAGTAAAGTGTCCTTCTGCCTTCGTGCCACAGCATGGGCACTTTAACGCCACGTGCAGCCATGAAGGAGGTCTGCGTGGTTCAAGTGAGACAACTGATTGCAAAGAGGCTGATGTTTGTTGGCAGCGCACAACGATAATCCACCAAACAGATGGAATCCAAGAGCTGCGGCCAAACAAAACCAAAGATTCACAATTACAGTCGCAGTCACTTCATTTTGCTGTGTAGACACAAGCAACAAGCAGCCGCTGGTTGTTTAACACAGAGCCTGTTGAATATTTTAAGCTTCACAAAGTCTGTAGATTGCTTGTTTGAGGAGTTTGTGCTCAATTTGGCGTCTGTGTTTTGGGGATAAACAAGTCAAGTGTTTGGATTTGGCGCCACTCGTCGTGCCGTCAACCTTTCTCTATAAACTTTTGAATGGTACACACTCGCCGACTGCACTTACGCTGAAAAATGCAGACACACCGAGCACCGATCGAGCCATTAGTGCGAGCTCGCTGGACATAAATGATTCAGGTATAATTCATCAGCTGCCATTACTGAAGTCCTGTGTACTGAATCGAACTGCACGACCTTTTCAAGGTTTTCAGTAGCAAAAAGCAGGATGTGTGTTTTTTCTGTTAACTGCACACTGAAGGTTTAATCCTGGGTACTTAGGAAACATATCTAATCCATACTGCCTGCTCTCTAAATGTCTGCACCAGCCAGACCTCATGAAATTTCATGAGAATGTCATGTCCAGAAATTCAAAAACTACCCTGAACAGGAAAAGTGAGAGAAATGTGCTTCCTGCTGCACAGAGCAGCGTACGTGACTCTAAACAGAATGAAGACACTTCCCGCAGATATCGCTCGCCTACGTTCAGACTCTCCAGCAGTCGGGATAGAGATTGCCTCTGGAAAATCTCCCATGGAGCCAAGTGATTATTCTTAGAGGATATTTACAGATTCTAGTCATGCACATGCTCATCCTTTCTCTCTGGTTTGATTGTGTCGACTGGCAAACCAGCAGATGAGTTAATTAAAGATGCCCTGTACATGCTGACAGTCATGTGATCAAGTCGAATGCACACAGACCAATATAATGTTTAAATATGGTGACCCTCTGCCATGTTTACTCCTCAGAAACTCTTTTTAAACCCACTCATGTCACTGACTGGCTGCCAGTGGACCTGCTCTTCCTCCAGCTGTCTGTTCTTTTTTTTCCCCGTCTCAACTTTTTGAAAAATGAAATTATAATTTTAATTAATAGTAAAATCTCTCTGATTTTTATTCTTTTGTGAATAAAATATGGCTTCATGAGATTTGCAAATCGTGAATCACTGCTGAAAATAAGCTGTGTCACTTTCCATAACATTTCATGCTCTCTGTTATAAAAACACCTTACAGTGACAAACGATTAATGTCTTTAGGACAATGATCTGTGCGGATATGTGGGCAGGTCTCAATCTTAAAAAACAAAATCAACTTCAGGCTTGATGAATGAGCCCTTCTGGTCACCCTCCTTGGTGCTGAGCCACTTTGGAAAAGATGTTTTACATTTTTTTAGGTGATAGATGTTGCTCGTTTTTTTTTTGTTTGTTTGTTTTGTTTTGTTTTTGTGTCCCGTTTGGATCTTTAGCCATCAGAATTGTTGCCTTAAGGCCAAGATAGATGCCAAGCGGATTTATTTTACCAAGTGGATCATCATGGCCTTGCCATATTGGTCCATTTGATTGACCTTTATTATAATTATGAATTTATTTTATTTTCAGTTCCTACAAACGGGACAGACATGACTGGGGGATAGGACAGGGGGAAAGAATGAAAGAAAGAGAGGGAGAGAAAGAAAACCAAAGGGGAGAAGAGACGGTGAGAAGGGGGGAAGAAAGAAAAAAACAAAAAACCAAACAACAACAACAACAAAAAAACACCTGGGTCACCTGTATGGAGAAAAAAAACAGAAGAGAAAGCAAACAACAAATGTTGCTTGTTTTTTACTGTTCTATTCAATTTCCAATTTTATTCATACAGCACCAAATCACAACAACAGTCGCCTCAAGGTGCTTTGTATTGTAAGGTCGACCCTACAATAATACATACAGAGAGAAACCCAACAATCATATGACCCCCTATGAGCAGCACTTTGGTGACAGTGGGAAGGAAAAACTCCCTTTTAACAGGAAGAAACCTCCGGCAGAACCAGGCTCAGGGAGGGGCGGGGCCATCTGCTGTGATTGGTTGGGGTGAGAGAAGGAAGACAGGATAAAGACATGCTGTGGAAGAGAGACAGAGGTTAATAACAGATATGATTCAATGCAGAGAGGTCTGTTAATACATAGTGAGTGAAGAAGAAACACCCAGTGCATCATGGGAATCCCCGGCAGCCTACGTCTATTGCAGCATAACTAAGGGAGGATCCAGGGTCACCTGGTCCAGCCCTAACTATATGCTTTAGCAAAAAGGAAAGTTTGAATCTTGAAAGTAGAGATAGTGTCTGTCTCCTGAATCCAAACTGGAAGCTGGTTCCACAGAAGAGGGGCCTGAAAACTGAAGGCTCTGCCTCCCATTCTACTTTTAAATACTCTAGGAACAACAAGTAGGCCTGCAGAGCGAGAGCCAAGTGCTCTAATAGGATAAAAATATACTACATGACAAGATGTGACAGGCTGTGATTGTCCAGGACTTTTATGTGAGGAGCAGGATTTTAAAATCATCTCTGGATTTAACAGGGAGCAAAGAACCGTGTCAGTACTCTTAATCTAAACACACTATTAATGAGGAGTGAAGATCACTAATTTTCATTTTATTGTAAAATAACACTTATCAGTAACACGTGTGTCCTGTGTGGAAACCTCTTCAGATGATTGTGTACTTCCAGCTGGAGCCGTGTTGAAACTTTAAAAGAAGTTCTTGAAGGTTTCAGTTATACAGGATCAAAAACTCTTCACTTCAAAAGGGAAAAAAGTCCCTCACGCTGCCAATCACTCGAAATCACTTGACATTTTGGTTCTTCATCTTCATCATGTAAAATCTTTTCCTTTCTTTCATCTTTTGTTGTAAGAATTTCACCTGATGAAAGTCTTAATAACATGAGCTGAAGTGACTGACAGAGAGGCTTTTTTTCACTTTTTAAAATGAAGTCAAGAAGCCAAGGCAGCACATATACTTCACGTCCAACAGGTGCACACACACCCTCATTCTTTCAGCCAGCCCCATGTGTGCGTTTGAAGTGTAAAACTGGGGCCAACTTTCTCTGGAAGCGCAGAGTTCTTTTAAAAATATATGTAAGTGGCACAAAAATACAGCACTTTATAAAAAGAGTGACATTTAAAAGGCACTGAGAAACAAAATCACCTACAGACTCGATAAACGAGGCCTTCTGGTCACCTCCCTTGGAGCTGGACCACTTTGGAAAACATGTTTCAACTTTTTTAATAGTCGCTCACTTTTCGCTGTTGTTACAAGTAAACCAGGATGTGCAAGGTTATCATCTCCACTTTACTTTTCAGCACTACGTGGAGCCAGAAATGATCACCATTGCATGAGGGTTAGTAGATAGTGCTAACTTGGGTAGCAAGCTATCCTTGTCGTGGGTTCCAGTAGGATTTCCGAGCTCCCAGTTGGAATTTTCAACTCGAACACAGAATTGAGAAGTCCGGTGACTCCAGTAAGCAAAGGAGCTAAAGCCATCCTTACCAGCACACCAGCCAGTGAAAGGAGTCACTCACCAAACTTCAAACCTTCCAATAAGAACTCATGTTTGGTGTGCAGCTGTTATAAAGGTGCAGATCAGCTGTAGAGGTCAAAATCCCTTTTTAATCAGGACGTCAACACGTTTATTCTGCTGTTGTGAAACTGGACATGTGAAAACAGCCGTATTTCCTGCAGTGTGTCAAACAGCAGTGATTAACCTTATTTATTGCTTAAGCTTTGTGGAAACTGATTATGGGAAATTAGTGTGAAATAAACGACGGGAAGACGGGAGGAGGAAAAGTAGGTCACCTGTAGGAAATAATCAAATAAACAAGTCTGCTCAGCTGCTTACCCTCCCTCCTCTGCCCACATGACTCGTCCCTACATCCCACCAGCTTTAATCTTTTATTCCTTTATCGCTCCGTCTCGACACTTGTGTGTCTCTCGGCATGTCCTGTCAGTCTCCAGGTGTGCTTCCCTTCTACCGCACATCTGTGTCTGCCCTGCGTCGTGTTGAAGTGGAGGCTGACTGATGGCTCTGTCCCTCAGCTGTCTCACGCTGATGAATGACACTCAGGGACCATCCTGTTCTCCATAATATATCATTAGCTCCTGCCCTAACACTCTCCACCTCCTCCGTTGTCTCGCACATGCATACACGCTCATAAACACTCAGGTGCCCACGCATTTAATGCCACATCTTTCTTTAATGTACTGGGCAGGAAACTCCACAAATACCGCTAACAATCACCAAATGACATGGAGCTATTACGTTTAAGGTGCTCTTTCCCTGTTCTGTGGGTCAGAAAGTGCAGCTCCACAATAGTTACAACAATAGTTACACTAACTGACTCACATCAAAGGTTTCTTTAAGTCATTATTGCTTCAGTCTAAAACACTGGGTTACAGTTAAAGCTGGACTCATGACCTCACAGGATCAACAATGAAGCAGTTTGAAATGTTCATACTGTCACATTCAGGAGGGGCTAACACACTAACCTGCAGGCTGAAGTCTGTAGAAGTCCAGCAATCATTCAAATCAGCCTAAACTGGTCAAAGCTGTAGGGAAACGTCTCATCATGTTTTTGGGCTCTTTGCTCCTTTACAGCTTTAATGCTTTGATTTAAAGTTTAAATGTAAAACTGCATCAAGATATTTTGTAGTGGGATGTCAGGACGAAGAGGTCGCCAATAAGAATATTGTTTAAAGATAAAAAAAATCAGTCTTCAGTTCAATTCAGTTTTATTTATACAGCGCCAAATCAAAACAACAGTTTATATTGTAAGGTAGACCCTACAATAATACAGAGAAAACCCAACAATCATATGACCCCCTATGAGCAAGCACTTTGGAGACAGTGGGAAGGAAAAACTCCCTTTTAACAGGAAGAAACCTGTTCAGCTTTAAAAGGAGGCTTTAAAAACTGCACTTTCCAAATAAATGGGCTACGTCCAAACACTGAGGGATTTGGGGCATTACATTGTCATAGACACCTGGGAAAACACGGCTCTGTTGCCGTTGGACTCTGATGTTGATGCTTTAACTGATCAATGATCTTTAAGATGATGCTTCCACTTCCATCAGACGTGCTGCAGAGTGTCTCAGAAGCATATCCCAGCTCCACATTGATTAAAACACCACCAGTCTATTATTTTATGGAAGGCATGTCAAGCTAGACAGAGCAGGTGAGCAGGGAAGGAAGTCCAGGCCAGGATCAGCTTTGGGAATCTGCTTAGTGCAAAATAGAATAGAATAGAATAGAATTCAACTTTATTGTCATTGCACATGCACAGGTACAGGGCAACGAAATGCAGTTTGCATCCATCCAGAAGTGCTTTAGTGATATAGATATATTACAATATATATTAGCAATAATATAGATATGTGAGTATATTACAGAAATGGGTCTATTATGGTATGTTATAATGTACACGGTATGAAGTATGTTGTGAATATTCTATAACTAAGTATGTACAGGCTGTAGTGAGTACAAGCTATGTACAGGATATGAACAGGATATAAATATGAAAAACTATACAGAATATGAAATAAATAACTTTACAGAATCTGAGATATACAGCTATACAGAACTATGCAAGTTGTAAACAGTTGTAGGATTAAAGATTATCGTATGTACAGAATGATTATTTACACAGAGCTATACAGTAGTGCAGTTAAGATAAGTGAGGGTGTAGATAGTTTCTACAGAGGCTATATAAAGTGCTAGTGGTTGTGAGTGGTGGTTCAGTCCATGAGTTAACGTGGGTCAGATGTCAGGAGGCAGAGTTCAGGAGTCTGACAGCTGTGGGGAAGAAGCTGTTCCGGTACCTGGTGGTCTTAGTCCGGAGGCTCCTGTAGCGCCTCCCAGAGGGCAGGAGGGTGAAGAGTCCATGTGATGGGTGACTGGGGTCTTTGATGATTTTCCCAGCCCTTTTCAGACACCGCTTCCTGTAGATGTCTTTTATGGCAGGAAGTGGTGCTCTGGCGATGCGCTGGGCAGTTTTCACGACCCTCTGCAACGCCTTCCGGTCCGAGGCAGAGCAGTTCCCGTACCAGACTGTTATACAGTTGGTCAGGATGCTCTCGATGGTGCAACGATAGAAGTTCACCAGGATGTCTGAGGACAGGTGGTTCTTCCTCAGAGTCCTCAAGAAGAAGAGGCGCTGGTGAGCCTTCTTGACCAGCTTGGAGCAGTTGGTCGTCCAGGTGAGATCCTCGGAGATGTGGACTCCCAGGAACTTGAAGCTGCTCACACGCTCCACAGCCGTCCCCTTAATGTGGATGGGTGGATGTGGGTCAGCATTCCTCCTGTAGTCCACGATGAGCTCCTTGGTCTTCTCGGTGTTAAGCAGCAGGTTGTTTGTGTCGCACCACTCAGCCAGACGATCCACCTCCTCCCTGTAGGCGGCCTCATCGTTGTCACTGATGAGGCCAATCACCGTGGTGTCATCTGCAAACTTAATGATGGTGTTGGAACCATCAGCAGGTCTGCAGTCGTGGGTGAAGAGGGAGTAGAGGAAAGGGCTCATCACACAGCCTTGTGGTACACCGGTGTTCATCGTGATTGTAGATGAGCAGCGGTTATCCAGCCGGACATGTTGGGGGCGGTTGGTCAGGAAGTCCAGTGACCATTTGCAGATGATAAATAAATAAAAGACCCCGCACAGACGACATGCTCTGTCTACAGTCATTTGGATCCTCACAAAGGATTAAACAAAACTGTGTTAGAGACATGCAGGCAGTGTAAATGGTAAACACATGAATTCATCCCTGTTTGTTATTTTATTAAATATGAGCCGTGCTGTAGAGGGCAAGTCAGACATCTCTCTGAGTAAAAGTGATCCGAGTCGAAAACGCTCCGACGGTCACGTTCAGCTCGAAGCTGCGTCTGAGTAAATGAAGAAAGAAATATACGGGGCGAGATGAGACAAGATGGAGGCTCAATACAGCTAATGGTTTTGTTGTGTTTGCTGCACATTAGCTTCGTCCAGGCCTGAAACTCATTACTGAACACGACTTCTCCATCCGCTGAGGCTCACACTGATATTTACAGGCTGAACCTGCAGAGGCTGATGTTTTCGGACAGTCTGTGTTCATCTAATTATTTAGAAATGAATTATATTAAGTTTCTGGCTATTTATGTGTCAATATCTGTCTGCTTTTGTTGACGGCAGGAGAAACACAGGTATGCACAGGCCCTTCAAATGAAAGAGAAAAAATCAATATTGCAGCAGGAAAATAAACAAGGCTCTGATGCGTTTGATGAACGGCGGATGATCCGATCATTTATTAGCTACTACTTCATCTGCTGTCTCGACGCAGCACTTTCCAAACAAGAAATACAACAAGAAACACAAATATTAGAACAAGAACAATCCATGTAAAAGTAATCCAGAGATTTGAATTTGGAAACTGTTTTTTATTTTTGCTTACTTTAAACATGGGAACAGTCAAACAGTGCAGTGAGGTGGGGACCATGTGTTTCCCAGTTCTGTCACATTGTTGTTTCAAGTGGAAATCAGGTTTGTTTGTTTGTTATTTAATTAGCATTATACGTTAATTGGAAACAAGTCTGGTCTCTTAATCCTGCACTACTCCTCCCATACACATGGGACTCTGTGTAAACTGGAGGCTTATACTCAAAGTGGCATGAAGCAAGCTCACAGGTGACTGCTAGCATCGCATTCCTCGCACGGATACTCAGTCGTTTCAGTAAATTGTACTTGTTTATAAAACTACTGCTGCTAACAGGGACAGGCAGTCTGCTGTTCCTCACAGCTGACATCAGTAAACTGATCAGTCTGTGCATAACTGTCATGGAAATATCAGCAGGAAACAAACTGGATTGCAATGGTGGGAACAAAGTGCGCATTGAGGAGACACAGGAGACGTCATTTCAGCCTAAACTATGTTTTATCGTTTTGCTCATAAAGAATCCAGATGTGCGTGATGTTCATGCAGATCCACACATTAATTTCATGCTAACACGCTAACCTCTGCTTTTACCAGCAGCACACTCGATGATTACTTTTTGATTATTTTAATCAGGAAACCACGTGACTGCGTCACCTTTGCTCCCTCTCAGCTGAACCCTCTATTAGTCATGAATCGAGCCTAAGACGAGTTCCTAATCAGCATTTCAGCAGTTTAGCTTCCAGGCTGACACGACTGCAGGTCTAACACAGACCGCACTGCTGCTTCTCACTGCATCTGTCTCCATTAACGGGAAAAAAGATGCTGTGATGCATGCATGCGCATGCCGCCAGCATCCACGGGGCTTTGGCTGGTTGGAGGCTGAAGCCTGGGGATTGTCATCCATAATAAAGTGTGGGTCTGCAGCATTATTAGCTTTGCAGGTCATTCATTTCACCCCCTTATTAACAGGGACATTGTCAAGCAGCAGCTCAGAACAGTGAAAGGGTGGGAGTGGGGTGGTGTTGTGGGGGTGGGGGTGTAGGGCATTATGGGTAATGGGGCTACAGATCCATGGAGATAGATAGTTTAATTAAGCATGAGAGAAATTAAGACCCCATCGGCCCGAGGTGAAAAATGAGCTCTGAGGGTGGAGGAAGCCATGTTGAACAGAGAGGGTGGGGCGTGTGTGTGTGTGTGTGTGTGTGTGTGTGTGTGTGTGTGTGTGTGTGTGTGTGTGTGTGTGTGTGTGTTGATGGCAGTGATAAAGAGACAAAACCACCACTGCTGCCATTGTGTACATCAAACATATTTAAATGGATTTGGTTATTAAATGTCAATCAAATGTAACATTTTTAATGATGCAGGTAAAGAAAAAGAACTCTCAGCCTCTTCATGCAGATTTCGAGTTTGTAGCTTGAAGAGTTTCTGGCAGAGTTGACTGTGATTTGTTCAATGCAAATATTTAGTCTTAAATTTCAAACTGAATCTAAGCCAACTCAACTCTTCAGCCTGAAGCTTTGATGCTTTGCATTCCCTTGATGGAGCTTTTGATAATGTAATTAAATTCAAATTAAAGATAATTCCTTGTCATCTGGAAAAGGAAATTAAATTGCCAGAAAAATAAAGTAAAATCACTTTGGCACAGTGTCAACAGCTGTGCCACCACCTCTGGTTTGTCATCAGAAAGAATGGGAGCCAACTGGTGGTTTCAGGCATGTCCCACCGGGAGACATTATATGTCTCATCTGGCTTTGGAACGCCTTTGTGTCCCCAGAGATGATCTGGACCAAGAACCGGGAGAGGGAGGTCTGGCCATCTCTGTTTAGAGTCCTGCCCCAGTGACCCCACCCCGACCCCGGATGGATGGATGATGATGGGTAAAGGCAGCTCTTCATCAGCTCTGCAGTGACTTCTGTCCTTCATAGACTAACACATCTTGAGTTTTGTGTCAGTCTGGTTTGTTTAGGTGTTGCAGGAGGATCATTATTCTGTAGATTTTGTAGTTTCTCACATTTTATTTCTGCTCATTAGCAGTGTTAGTCACAGATTTAAGAAAACTAAGTAATACATTAATGAGCGTAAGAAATAAATTCAAGTAAAACAGAGAAATGAAAAAAAAAAAACAGACGCCCCTCAGAGCAGTAGCCATGTTTTATTATAGTAATGTCATGAATCGCTGTGTGGCAGGCAAGCAGGAGTGGTGGACCCAAAATGCAGAACTCAGACACGGAAGTGAAACTTAAGGCGCAGCTTTATTGCTGGGAAAAACCTCGTACAACTAAACTCACCAAAAGTCAGAACAGAGGAACCAAGGACTGAAACACTGGAAAGAAACACTAAACTGGAGCAGGAGACCAAACACTAGGAACATAGAAGCAGAACACACAGCTAGTTGAGGGTACGACGCGACACTGACACAGAGAAACACAGGGCTTAAATACACAGACGGCAGTAATCAAGGGATGAGAGACAGAAGGGGAACACACCTGGGAGAAATCACAGCTGACGAGACAGGGGAAACGTAACTGAGCACACTCACATACGACACAAACCTTCACAATAAAACAGGAAACTCAGACACATGGAACCAGGCAAGACATTGAACTAAACAGACAGATTCACAAACAGATGGGGTGACACCATAGACAGAGACAGACTCAAAGGCAGACCAAATATAACACACAGAACTCAAACAATAATAATCATCATCATCATAAACTAGAAAATGATAACTAAAAGCGCTGGGTCACCGACCCAGGACCATGACAAGTAACATGATAATCCTTTGGTCTGCTTCCTGCTCATGACAAAGAGCATCTGCGAGTGGCCACCGGGGCGACTGCTTTCATCACTCATCAATCATCTTTTTTAATTTGAAATTTTTGTTTTCTGTAAAATATTTTTAGCATTTTACTTTTAGAAAGTCATTAAAATTATGAATCAGTCCAATAAAATCAAAAATAAATCAAACTAATAAATAAAATAATACAATAAAAAGATGAGTGATGTGAAATAGAGTAATTGTTTAAAACTTCTGATTTTGACTGATTAATTTAATCCTCACTTTTCCTCTAAATTCTTTGCTCAGTTTGCAGTTTGGTGGTTCAGCTCATCCTGAAGCCACTGATGTTAAACTGTCCTGGACTTAACTTTTAACCACATTTAAGCAAAAAGCATTCAGATGAAAGACAGGAAACCGGCGCTAAGATAGACGTCGAGTTCGGAAGATTGAGGGAAGGAGGGGAAAAAAGGAGGGATGGTTAATTGGAGATGTTAACTTTTAAGTGAGGAGGAGGAGGGAGGCGCTGATGGCGATATTAACTTCAGAGGATGGTTGAAAAGAAACACAGCAGGAATCAAAACAGGAATCCTAGCGGGAGCAAAACAGACTGAGACATCAAGATGGTGAAGATGTAAGAAAGAGAGGAGAGGAGGATGAGTGAGATGACCTTAAAGTGCCGTATGGGGGGAAGTGATGGTTCAGACATGGTGGCAATCACTGCTCATGCTCACTCTGCACAGTTCATTACCACGCAGGTCTGATGTTCTTCTCCATTAACAACATATTTTGGAGCCTCAGGTAATATCTGGGAGCACAGCATCATGACGAAGTCATAACGTACATACTGAGCTCACTGTCTTGGTTGCACGAGCATTTCCAGGCTGACGTCACCCATTTACACACAAGCACCGAGATGTGCCGTCGTCCCCAGGCTGTCAAACACTGCTGCATGTAATGCACTTTTTGTGGGCTGATGGTTTGGCTCTTATAGCTGTTTTTAAGATTTTATTATAATCAAGACCCAAAAATGCAAACTGAAATGAAGAGAGAGCTCACGTCAGAGGTGAAAGAAAGTTCTTCCTTCTCACAGTCGACAAACGCTTCTTACATGGGGTCGTCTGATCGTTGGGGTTTTCTCTCTGGAGTGTTTTTACCATCCATCCATCCTTCCTTCCATCCATGCATGCATCCATCCATCTGTCCGTCCACCCACCATCCATCCATCCACCCATCCATCCGTCCTTCCATCATCCATCCACATATCCAGTTCAGGTTCACAGGAGGCTGAAGCCCATCCAAGCTGCCTTGGCTTTACAGACACATTTACATCTTTGGGGACTTTAGAATCGGCATTAACCCAACCCCACTGACTGCATGTGTGTGGACTGTGGGAGGAAGCCAGAGAGAACCCACGCAGATCCAGGTGGAACATGTACACTCCACACAGAAAGACCTGTCAGATAGCGCTACATAAATTAAATTGAACTGAACTGAAGTAAATGAATGCAGGTCTATAACCAATATTTTATATAAAAAACGATAACTGATGGCTCACTTTAAGACTTTGTTCTACTTGCAGAAAGCGTCTGCTGCCAGGTGGGGGCAGCAGCCTTGTTGGGGTACTCCTGGTTGGTCTGTCAGTCGACTGCAGACAAGAGCAAAGTTAGAACACACAAAGAGTCGACTGCAGGGGGTCGTGAGCCCCCGCGCTCAGGGGGTCGTGTAGCTGTTGCCTTACCTCACAGCATAAAACACTTCGAGGTGGCTGTTGCTGTGATTTGTCGTTATATAATTACATTTAATTTATTTGACAGCGGCACTGTCTGCGCTTTTTCGGTTTGAACTTAATGATCTGTCTCCTGTTCCTTGTGTCGTTCCTTCATTCCCTTTTCTGGATGGTTTATCAACCAATCAGCATCTAACCTACACACAGTCAAGTTACACACTGTCAGGTTTCAGTGAGGGACTACACGGGAACACATTTGCATAGGTTGAAAACTCCTGTTCATTGGCTTTCTTTAGCGAAGTACCTACACAAACAGACACGACCACGGTACCATGAAATAAGCATAATTCACATACAAATTACAGGCTTTGGCTTTGGTTGTGCTCGGCTGGTTTACTTGTTTAGAAAAGCCCTGCACACTGAAATATTGAACGTACCAACCCAGCATGTTTAGATGTGGTGCAAAGAGGTCTTTAACGGTCCATAGGTAACAAGTTGAGAGTTAGAGGTCCATCTCTGACACAGGTATATAAAACCCGGGCTGCTTTTTCCACTTTTATTCTTGATCAGACACTGTAATCATTTTCATTTAGTCTGTTAAAAAACACACTTGGGAAAAATTGTTTGAGCCAAGATGGTGCAAACACGCTCTTCATACCTCGTGCTGTATCGCTGAACTGATGAGCACCAGCAAAACATATTTTCACTCATATTTTTACAGAAAATAGATGATGTGTTTGGGGAATTTAAAGATGCAGAGGAGGACAAATAGTAATTAAGAAACAGTGGATCCCCTCATCTCCCTGCTTTGTTTCATGCCGGTGATTTGTTCAATAAGGCCTTGCCTGGTAGTTCTAATCCTTTTGTTTTGCTGTGCCAGTCTGGCTATCTGTTTTCAAAGCCTATCGATTATCTTTGCTTCCCTGCCCCTGCACTTGGCACATGAATGAATCTCATTTCCCCTCCTATTGTTTTCCTGTAACATAAAAACAATCCAGCTGTCGTCTTAATTCACGGAGCCAGAAACCCTGAAAAGGTGGAGGTGGGATTAAAAGCAGCCGCTGGATTTTCAGGAGTGGCAGGCGATCTGATATGAGCCTCTGCTGTATTAGCGAGGAAAGAAAGTCGTTTCATCTTTTCTTCTAAAACGTCCCACGTGACTGATAAAATTTACATCTACACAATATCTGAGGTGCAACTAGTGGTCAGTAAATCCCAGTTTTCCTCTTGGACTTGGTAAACTTCCAAACTCATGGCTTAGTCGCCAAGCTCTGAAAAGTCCTGTGCTCACTCTTGATACCACTTTATCTGGGAACAATCACAGTGACAGTTGGCAGATGACAGAGCTGCACGTCCAAAACTAGATGAACATGCAGAGGTCACGGTGAGGCCACTGACTGCTTCAGAACTTCCAAAGTCAGTTTTCAACTTCCTGTTGTTGTTTCAAAATATCACAAGAACCAAGTCGCTCATGAGTTCTTGACACTATTTTTATCTCCAGTCAACAAGTATCAATGACAACTCATGCCAAGTTCATTCAGTGCTTATAAACTCCTGGGAAAGACCTGAATTTGATAGATTTGAAATTTGATTTATCCCAAAGGACTCGTTATTTCCATTTAATGAGTCTATTTTGGTTGTGCTCTTTTTCTTCTCCTATTGAAAAACTGCTGACGATAGAGTGTGTACACTTTTTACAGACCTTCTACTCCTCTCTGTAACGTTTAAAGTCCAAGGTTAAAGCAGAGTATTAGGGATAACTAAGTATTCGAGCCCCGCAGAAACCAAAGTAGCTGTAATTTGATGTCCTTGGTGTGATTTATGGGCTGAAACGCACTCGGATCATGCTGGTGTTAAAGCCTTGATATGCTGGCAACCTGTTAGTTTTGTTTGTGCCGTGATAATTTGATAAAGCAGATGAATCGCTGTTTAGACCACCTCTTTGCAAATGGGTCTAATTAAGTGGCGATAATCAGAGGGTAGCATGAAAAGCTTCGTTTTCTCAGTTTACTGTGATGTGGGATTGAGATGTGCCGAGCGTGCTGGTGGGATATATCAGCTTGATAAAACATGACATACCTGAGCAGTCTCACAGCATCTCAGGGAATGGTAACCTGGATGTATTCAGCTGTGCTAGCAGCTCGGTGCCCTTCAGACTACTGTTCGAATCCTGACTGCGTGACGGATGTTTTTGGGGTGAGCACCTCTGTTTTTGGAGGCCTGAGAAATGGTCAGTGACGTCTGTATGAGTGCGATGACCTCCATCTGCAGCTGTCACCTGGTGTTTTAGCTCTACAGTGGGTCACAAGGACAGTCCATCAACCCCAGCTAACTTTTTACCTTATCTTTGGCCAAGTTTCAGCAGCAGAACACCTCGCTGCATCCCCTCGTCCCAGAAAAGTTGTCATATCCTCCTGAGAACCGAGGGAAAAAGAATCTGTGATTTCCTTCCTCCTTGGAGCTGAAAGACGCCACCAAACACATCAATGGCAAGCCAAGGATATCTTCTATTTAATACATCAGGACTCAAGTAAGTCCAAAGATATAGACTAAAAACTAGTGCTGTCAGCATTAATCTCGTTAAAATGACGTTAACGCCATAACCGCGGCAAATCTCTGTTAGCGAGTCAGCGTGGATCGCACCGTGCGTCAATGCCTTAGCACGGTTAGCTCGTTAACGTTAGCGCCATGCAGCCCTACGCACGACATAATGAAGGCTGGTTCTCAGGAGGACATATCAGTCAGGTTTCTGGTAGTGGGAGATGGCCATCACTGATACTGCTCTCCTAATGCAAGCCAGAAAAATAAAATTGATGAACTTATGGTATATTTCACAAACTGTGCATGCTGGGAAAGTATACTGAACATTTGAGTCCAATAATATATTTATTCAATTTTCAACACTTTGCAGTTCTTTCCATTTGACTTTATCCTGCGGTCCCTCGATACTCTGTCGGTGTCGTTATACATGTCCCACAATAAAACCGCGTTTATGCTGAAGGACTAGACGGCTTTTCATTTGCAGAAGTGAGAATGTGCTGTGCTTGTATACGGCAATAAACTAAATTGGCAGTGGGAGCGAATGCCAAAATAAGCCTTTCTATAAAAATAGAGTTCCTGCAGTGGAAAAATGACTCATATGACCAATTACAGCGATCCAACAGACAAAGAAAGACCGACCGGCATCAATTGCAATCCTACTTCAAATAAAGGCTCGTAACTTTCTGCAGTTGAAGTAAATAAAGGCCCGGGTTAGTCTTTGAAGAGAGGTGGTCATTAGCTTTGGGCAGCAAAGGGAAAAATCACAGTTTCTGCTAAAATACAACATTTTCCACGTTTCTATATTTCTTGGATGATGACGAGTCCTGAAAGGAATATGAGATGCATCGCTGTCAACGTCACAAGGTTACCAAGCGGACATACCAGGCCTGCGTCGCCACCTCGCTCATGTTTGCTACCTCGTTTAGAAAATCCAGGTGTTTCATCAAGAAATTCATTTCCAAGTGCAGAGTGAGCATTCCTGAATACGTGGATACTCACTGTTAACACAGGACTTTTGTCTAAATCCGTTCCCCCTTATTCAAGGATGAGAGGAGTTTGTCTCCTGTAGATAATTTCAAAGCGAGGCATTGATAAAATCACACTAATAAGGAGACGGGCAGAGGGAGGGAGATCTTTGTCTCGCTCTGACTCTAATGGTTTTTGTCTCCCGCCGTCTGGTAGGAGTCGCTCTGTAAGTGTCATTAGGATGCACGGGGAGTCGCTTCGGCTAAATATTGTGCAGGCTTCATTTAGCACAGATGAAACCATGACTCACTGTGGACTCATAGAGCAAGTGAGTCACGTCGCAACCCAAATCATTTTCTCCGGCTGCTGAGTGAGTTATCCCAACAGCTACCGGCATTGTGTTTCTGAAGTCTCCAAACCTTTTAGTCCCATTCTGGTGTATTATGTTAATTGGTCCTCGATGATTTCAGGGCTGGACCGACTGCAGATTGGACTCCCCGATGCTCCGAGGCTCATTAAACATGTGATTGTTCTTGTCATGTGGAGAGACGTCAACAAGAGACGCGTCAGCTGTTGTGGATCTTTGTTTAATCGCAGATCAGAACCTCAGCTTAAGGGAGCTTTTATTTTGATAGGAGGCAGGGGATTTGTTTTTTTTGCATATAAATTTAAAGCTGTGCTAACTGATGTTTTACAAGAGACTACATCACATGTTTGGCACTGCTGATTCCCCCTCAGCTGCACAAAACATCTCCAACCTCTACACAACTGCATATGTTCACGTGGAGTGATGGAGAGCGCTCAGGCAGATAATCAGTGTTGAAATCTGATGAAAAATAAGAACGGGCCCCTGGTTTAGCACTCCACAGCACCACACTGTGTCTATGAATCTGAAAATACCAACAACAATAAAGCCACTGAAGCTGAACTGCACTATTGCCCAGAAAGCTGACGAGAGAGCCGAAGCGTTCAGGTGAAAGCGGCGATGACATTCCTGCAGGTGGATTAGCCGCTCCTTAAGTTCTAAGGACCACCTGACCTCAGCGCTGTGCTGGACGCCCTGATTTATTTTTATTAAATTGACCTATGAGCTCAATTCCAATCTCATCTGGCAAAAAAACATTTACTAATTTAATACAAGATTACACTCTAAATCCTTCAGTGCAAGTTCATTAGCTCCATTTTCACGGCGGCGACATTTGTCTCATTATCTCGGAAACTATTTCCATTTTGTTGGTGCCGTTACTGCCCCGTCATCGCTTCTCCGAGCTGTCGGATGCTGACGAAGCAGGACTTGAACGCTGTTCTGTTAATAAAGATGAATTTCATGCAGAAATTGGCTGAATGTTGATGATCTCTCCCCCGTCCTCCGTTTGTTCGCAGCTCGGAGACATTCAGCCCGAGTTCAGCCAAATTTCATTCGTCAAACATTAAGAAGCAGGGTCCCTGTGACCAGCCAGCTGTTCTGCTACGCCATTTCCTTTTTCTTCCTCTGTGGAGGACTACCTGGCTGTGCTTTACGCTCTTCTACCCCAGCAGCATTTTTCACATTTCCCCCGGTGAGTGCTCAGTCATAACATGCCTGCTGCCCTTTGGAGCATCTCCTGACCTTTCAGTCTGGACAGATCTTCTCCTGCAGAGAAAGTTGGGCTCTAACCGGAGACCAAGGCTTTCCGAGAGGTTTAAACTACGGCTGTCTAAGTGTCGGAGGAGAAGGCGGGAGGGAAAACATCTCCGTGTAGCTTCAGATGACATTTCAAAGAAAGTATGTGTGAAAATAAATCGTCTGAAAGGAGCTGGCACCTTTAAGCAGTCAGAATAACTGAAGATCCACCAGGAAGCACATAGTTTTACTTTGCAGCATCTATAGGAAAGAAAATCTTGTTCTCAAACCACTGCAGTCTTAATATGTTCAAAAATAATCCTCATGGACTTTTATCTATCCTGACTTCTTGCTTTGATTTGCAACAGGATGTCCATTTTAAACCCCTCCCACATCCTGTCTCCTAAAAAACGCTGTAAGCTGCCATCAGCAGTCAGTGTGCTCTGGGTGAGGCATATTTCTGCCCTGAATATAAATGCTAAGTGGAGACGCATTTTAATGAACCTTCAAACCAGCAAGATTTACGGTCTCTCTTAACCCCAGTGTTTGTTTTCATGCAACATGCTCTCCTAAGTATGATTTATTGCTCTGTTTAACAAATCCCAACACTTAAAGGGCACCTGTGCTGCTCATTGCTGACTGTCCTGAAGTAGCTTTGCATGATTCACGGCTCAAAATAACTCTTCTGCACTTTACACTGGGCCTGAGTGCAGCTTCTCACTGCACCCGTCTGAAATGCTGCCCTCCGATCCTCTAACCGGGTCTCCTCCTCCACAGATTCTGGGATTTGTTTTAAACAACAGATCTTTACAGGTTAGCTCTTACCCTTTGTTATGGGCCTTAGTTTGAAACTGTGAGTGTGGACGTGTGTGCTGTATGTTCAAACATGTCTGCTTTTCTTTATGTGTGGCTTTTATTCAAACGTCAAAGTTTGAAATTCATTTTGTAACTCGCCGTACAGATGAAGTTATGGATGATTAACTGTGACATCGTGCAAACATTAAATTAGTTCATGCGAAGCTGAAGAAATCTGGGCTTTCAGGAAACTTAAACCGTGCCGTCTGCAGTTTGGCCTCCTGCTCTGACTTCTGTGGTCCGAACAGGGTTTGATGTACCTCGTTCAAACAGGGGAAGAGCTCAGAGGGAACCATTAGCTGGGTCCTCTGTGCTGCCTCAGCACTGTGGAAAAGGAGCATTTTTGAGCTCCACATCTTTTTAACAGGTGATTTTAAATGTAGAGAGGTGAGGTAGGAGACGATAGTGTCGCTGTCTGAGGATGGAAAAATACAGAGAGCAACTGTCTCAGTAGGAAGCAGAGCTCAGATGAGACAGTTTCACTTAGAGAGCGAGAGCTACACGGGTGTTTGGAGGCTGGACTGGAAACAGTGCAGATTTTAGGGGTCACGTCAGCAGCAAAGAGACAAAAAAGGTTGAAATTTCACAACAAAAAAGCAGCTATTATATGACAGTGTTAGTGGATGAAGTGAAGAGTTGGAGACTTTTGCATTAATCTCCCCAAAGTCTTAGTGGGGGGATAAATGAAGGGTGCACATGGTCCTTGTGCTCAGATGAAGCGTCAGGTCTTCTTAGGGAGTAAAATTAGTCTTTTTTGAGAGATTTCAACAAACCTGGAAACATAGAAGAGCGCTAGCATGAAAACCCTCGGGACGTTTATCTGGCAGACGCTCGATTGGATTTCATTCCTCACGGGTCCTGATCCCAAACATTTTTCAGCAGGGAGAGGGCAGCAGAAAGCGTGGAAGCACCGGATGATGGCAGCAGATTTAGTGAAGACACAGTCCCTGGAGGGGGTGGCTGCTGCATCAGAGAGTAGATTTTATGTTGCGTTCAGAAAACATGGCAGCTCATGTAGTTTGGAGAGCTTAATGTGTTACGGGAGGATGCAGGGAGAGGTCTGAAAGGGAAGGATTGATAGGGAGGCCTGTTCTGTCGGGGTTTGTAGGGAAATGATGAAGAGAGTGGTACAACTGCACAAACCCGGTGATAAGCCAGAGGTCAAAGGTTCATGCAGCCCCGGGGGCGAGGCTGCTGCTACACTTGTGCTGGAACTTCATTTCAATACGACATGACTCTGTGAGTCATTTACAAACAGGACGGGAGCAGCCGGTTCGTCGCAAGCAGAAAAGAATATAAACGTATGTCATACATGCATCATACATACTTACTGTTGTCTGGCAGTAAGAGTCTGTAGGATGGAAACGGGCTTCAGTAACTGACAGGCTCTGGTGTAAGACTGTAGACTTGTATCAAGACAACGGACTTAAAGAGATAAAACCAACCGGACTGACAAACCTTTGTTTCTATGCTCTTTACTGTAGCGTCACATCTTTCACAGGGAGCCTGACGTCCACAGTTCTCAAGATATCATTTTCATTTTGGTTTTAATGGACTTTGACCTTCATTGTTAGCCCAATGTCAAAGCAGACCTTGAAGAAAAGTGTCAAGAAACAATATCGAATAATAAATCATACGACAGGACATGGAGAGATCTTTGCAATGCACTTGTTATTTGATTTGAGTTTTAGTTTTAGTGTAGCCCTCGGCCTTCTGGGGGCGTTTAGTGAAAACTGGATGTGCAGATTTCACGGAGGGGTGTTGTGCACGTATCTGTGATCTATATTTCATGTACTGTCAAAGTGCCTGCAGCTGAATCAGGTCCAACAGTAGAAACAGTTATGTGATAGAGCTCATGGATCACGCTGAAACCCCTGCGTGCTGTCCGTGGTCCTGAAACTTGACGAAGGTTCAAATCCACCATCTGACCAGAGCGTTGGCTGGCGTGGGTTACTCCAGCTTCCTCCCACAGTCCAGACACATGCAGGTAGTGGGGTTAATGTTTGAGTGTGTCTGTCTGTGTGAGCCCAGCGACAGACTGAAGACCTGTCCAGGTGTACTCCGCTTTTCGTCCTATCACCGCTGGGATAGGTGATAAGCAGAAGAGAATGGATGGATTTTAAAAGAACTCAAAAAACACATTTTTCCTTAAAGTTTATTAACATCAATGAATTCATCGTACTTGGAGGTTGGGAGGACGAGGCGAGGGGGTTGGCTCTGAAACCCTAGGTGCTGATCTGATTGGCTCGTGTCTTCACAGGATGGTTTATGAGAGCCTGTATTTTCTTCTCAATGTGTCGTTTAGTGTATTCTTTTTTTTTTTAATTCATATTTTTATTAAGGTTTCAAAAGCAGGCATTCACAATATGTACATCATGTAAGCATTCTTCATACTTAGGTTATCTGCCTTAGATACTGAAATAGTATTTTAATTTACATCCAAGTCATAAGGGAAGAATACTTATAACGATAGAAGTAATTGAAACCATCACATAATCCGAAAATCAAAAAACAAAAAACAAAACTAACAAACCTAAGAAAGAGAAAAAAAAAAAAAAGAAACAAAAAAAAAAGAAACAAAAAAAAAAAACACGGATGTGTTGGTATGGGGTGATCCTATAAATATATATACATACATCATAATTATTGGTTTGTAATAGTAAAATCTGGCCTATGAGGCGTGATATATTTAACCCAGTTTTCCCAATATGATGTAAATTTCTCCAGCTTGTGTTTAACAGAAGCTGTTATCTTTTCCATGTTATAAATTTCCATTGTGATTTCCATCCATGTACTTATGTTTGGGCTCTCTGGGGATAACCATTTTCTGGTGATATTCTTTTTACAGGCCACCAATAAAATATTTATTAAATGTTTATCATATTTAGGCCATTCCTGAGGTATATATCCAAAGAACATAGTCTTACTCTCGAGAGGTATTTCACGTTTAAAGATATCCTGTAAGGCATTATGTATTTCTCTCCAATAATCCCTCAAGATTGAGCAGTCCCAGAAAATATGGTAGTGATTTGCACTTTGATTTCCACAGTTCCTCCAACAAGCAGGGGGGTTATCATCATAATGAGACTTCTGAGAAGGTGTTATAAAGTATCTAATTAGGCACTTCCAGCCAAATTCCCTCCACTTTTGTGAGCTGGTACACATCCACTGATACCTCCATATTGCCGTCCATTCTTCCTCTAATATTTTTATCCCTCCTTCCTTCTCCCATTTTGTTCTAATATATGAAGTCGAATGTGGTTTCAAATCCATTAGACCCTTATAGAGACATGATACAATTCTATCAATAGTTTCTGAGTTATAGCTTTTTATAAACAGTTCCATCAAGCGTGTGTTTATCATTGTTACGTTTCTCATCTTCGTGTCGGCATAGTGCCTTAACTGCAGATATCGATAGAAGTCTTCTTTTTCTAATGAAAATGTTTTTCTAAGCATGTCAAAGCTGAACAATTTTCCATCCTTCATTATACTACACAGGGCTGTTATGCCCTTACCTGTCCAGTCCTTGAATCTAGAATCCAGTTCATTAGGTTTGAACTCTGAGTCGTAAGCACACCATTTAAGAACTGTAATATTGGTCTCGAGTTTATATTCCTTTATAATAGTTCTCCATGTTTTAAGGGTCTTTTTCACCCACATGTTATCAGTATTTTTTATATAGGTTTGTAAGTTATTGTCAGCTAGAGTTGCCTGAATAGGTATAGACAGCATTTGTTCCTCAATGGTTTTCCATTGGGCAGTGTATGATTGGTTACACCAGCATATTATTGCTCTCATCTGCGCTGCAAAGTAATAATATCTGAGGTCAGGGAGGCCCCATCCTCCCTTTTGCTTAGCCAGCTGTAGTGTTTTAAGGCGAACCCTTGGTCTTTTACCTTGCCATATATATCTAGATAACATTTTATCCCACTCATTAAATTGACTTTGGTTAATCTCTATTGGTAGGGTTTGAAATAGATACAAAAATCTTGGCAATACATTCATTTTAATAGAATCAATTCTTGAATTAAAACTAAAGAAAGGAATTAAATTCCATCTTACTATATCTTCCTTTATTTTTTTGTATAAGGGTAGGTAGTTCTGTTCAAATAGTTTTGTAAGATCTTTCGGTAAATTTATGCCTAAATATTTAAAACACTCCGTTTGCCATACCAGAGAGTAACTACATTTTATTTCTTCTGGTGGGCTGTAGTTATATGAGAGTAGCTGGGTTTTACCTATATTAATTTTATAGCCTGATAATTGGCCGTATTGTTCAAATGACTGCATCAGCTTGGGTAAAGAATATGCTGGGTGTCCAAGGTAAATCAAAATGTCATCCGCGTAGCAAGCCAGTTTATATTGTGTCCCTTTGATAAAAATTCCCTTAATGTCCTTGTTTTGCCTGATGGATTGAGCTAGTGGTTCCAAGTATAGTGCAAAAAGTAACGGTGACCATGCACAGCCCTGTCTAGTGCCCCTTTTTAGGGTAAAACTGTTGGATAGGCATCCATTAATTTTGATCCTGGCTGTAGGATTATCATATAATGCTTGTATCGTTTTAATAATCATATCATGAAAGCCAAATTTATATAGTACCCTGTAGAGGAACTTCCAATTGACACGTTTAGTGTATTCTTATGTGCGGGATATTGTAGTGTGTGCAGTATTCGCTCGGGTTTATTGGCAGTTGGTTGATGGTTGGACAGCTGAGCGGGTGGTCCTCACATGATTCCGATGAATCTGCCAGTAAAGCCAGTGAGGCCAGCCAAATTTTAACCTTTAACTTAGCCTTAGCAGAGTGGATATGTGGCCTGTTTAATCATCCGTACCGACTCTCCTGCCTGAAAAGCAGAAAGCAGGTTTAAGAGTTCAAAGTAGGTCAGGGCAGGGTGAACATTAGTGCTACCTGTCAGGCTTTCTTCTAGATTTATGTGGCCTAATTTTCAGAGCGGAAAGCAACAAGAGGTGGAGGCATTTTTTAAAATTAGAGCTGGGCTTCTGCAGGACTCTTTGCAGCCTTTGTGGTTGCTCCAGATTTTCAAATGTTTCTGGTTATGTTGCAGTTTATAAATATATAAGTTCATAATTTATAATTTGTCTACCAAAACTCACTTTTCCATTTTCCTTCCCCCCTTCCAGCCTGTGAGCTGATGAACCAGGGCATCCTGGCGTTGGTGACCTCTACTGGCTGCGCCTCAGCGAGCGCCCTGCAGTCCCTGACGGACGCCATGCACATCCCACACCTGTACATCCAGAGGAACAGCGAAGGATCTCCTCGCACTGCCTGCCAGTTCAACCCGAGCCCCGGCGGGCAGCGCTACACGCTGGCCGCCCGGCCGCCCGTACGCCTCAACGACGTCATGCTGACGCTGGTGGAGGAGCTGCGCTGGCAGAAGTTCATCGTGTTTTATGACATCGAGTACGGTGAGTGAGCGGATGATTATCTCGTTTTAAGTTCCTGTTAATGATCTTTGATTGAGCCACACAGAAAGCTTACAGCAGGGGTGGGGAAGTCCAGGCCTCGAGGGTCGTCGTCCTACAGGATTTAGATGTGTCCTTGATCCAACACAGCTGATTTAAATGTCCTGAAGTTCTCCAGAGGCCTGATAATGAACTAATCATGTGATTCAGGTGTGCTGACCCAGGGTGAGATCTAACACCTGCAGGACACCGGCCCTCGAGGCCTGGAGTTGGACACCCCAGGTTTAGGGGCATGAATGGAACTGTTGGAAGCTGTGGTCTCGTTTGGGATCAAACTGATCCTGATCCTGCTGAAATCTGTCAAATGTGGTAACGCTGCTGGTTATATGAACAGCTGCAGCCTCGTGGAGAACATCAAACTTCTCCACTTCCAGCGTCAGTGGCAGCTTTAATTGGCTCGCTTTCTCAGCTTTCTGCAAGCCTTGTTTAGTCTTCCAGTGAGAAGATTTGCACTTTTCCCTCAGTGATGGATTCGATGCTGTGGGATTTGCAGCTTCATGTGCTGATTTTTCCTCCTTAATGCTAAAACATCAGTGGAATTTTCCCCAAAAACATTGTATTATATTCTTGGAATCTGTTGGTAGTCTTATTTCTAGATGTCTGACTGTATTTCTTGCTGCTGCTGAGATGAGGCTGTTGGTATTTGAACTCTGCTGGGTGCCTGTTTCTCCTTTGGGTTTCAGCGGTGAGGATCCTTTAATGCCCTATCTCAGACCAAGTATCGTAGCGTGGGGCCACGGCTCCTTGATGAGTAACCTGCTCTTTTACACTGTGTGATACGTGCCTGGATTGCTCCCTCTGGCAGTCACAGCTACTCCATCTATTTTTGGGCTTCGTAATGCAAACAGCATCAAGCTGCAACGTTTGAGAGTGTGATCTCTTTATAGCCGGCGGTATCATTTTATTTCAAGAACACAAATAACCTTGTTCATCTGAACAAAAATGGATTTCAGTTCAAAACTCTGTTTCCAAAAGTTGCTTTCAGCTATAGCCTCTCTGCTTTTGTTTAACATTTACCTCCCGTTACTCACATGGGACGCATGTCGACATAGAATTGGAAAACCATTAGGAATAACTCCCGACTACTTAAACGATTTTCGATGTGTCTGCATCAGAATGCTGGAACAAAAACTTTTTTAGATCGACTCTGCTGCCCGCCGGATTTGTTTGGAATGGCTCGGTTGGACTGTATCTTAATGAAATCACATTAGGCTCAATGGATTTTTGAGCGTAATCAATAGAGGATGGTGGCAATTACAATATAAGGATATAGACAGATGCAGGCATTTAGCTTCTCGGATACTCTTATCCAGAGTGATTTAGAGTAAGTGCATCAGTAACTGCAGGCCAGGATCTGAATCCTTTATTAACGAACCGGCGACTCAGTGAAGAATGAGACCAAAAGGCAAACGTGCAGCTACACAGCGTAACGCAGCTGCAGGCGTGCTTTCTCAAATACCTGTTTCAAAACTACCTGCAGTATTAGCTCATACAGAAACTTCACAGACCTCAGAGATGGTGATTGGTTGGCTTGGTAGGTTCAGGGTGGTCAGCAGCGCTGCAGACCACGCCCCGACAGACACATTAACCAGGTGAAATAAATATTTATTCAGATATTTTGCAAATATTTATTTTTCATTTTTTTAGCAGTTGAGTGATTTTTTCCAATTATTTTTTAAAATTCAGGTCAAGGCTGCGCTACAGGCTGCGAAATCCCAAAGGTGATACAAGCATGACGGCTCACTACAGCTTTTGTTTGGTCTATGAATAATTTAAGTTAAACTTTTTAATTTTAAGAGTTCAAAATGTGTTCATTACATAAATAAAATAAAATTTTCTCTGTAGCACTTCATGGATTTGACAAGCAACACACTTTAGGTGTTTATACAAAGCATAAAGGAAAAAAGCAATAACAGTGTTTTCTTCATTTTAGATGCAAAAAGTATTTGCAGCTCCCAGTGTTTTCTTTTCCATGGAAACTGGGTCCAAACGGCTCTTTGGGTGCTAAAGGTTGCTGACCCTGGTGTAGACGATCCACTAAAGAATGGATTTAACAGACTTTTGCATCTTCAGAAAAGATGGGACGCTTTGTAAAATGTAAATAACAACCATGCTTACCAAATCTCATGAACGTCAGATCTTATAACACCACATAGAAAACTCATATTTCATACAAAATATTAGCTGAATTTGATGAAAGCAGTAAAATCTAAAATAAATAAATGTAATGGGGGCAGAAATGAAGTAGTGCTAAAAAGAAACAGCTGGACGAACATTTTTCAGCTAATTACGGTAAATTTTTTCACTTTAAGGATTTAATATGTTTTCTCCGTTTTATATAAAATATGATTTTATGATATTTGCAAGTCATTTGTCCCAACAGCTTTGGGTTTGGAACACCTCCCATCGTGGAGGGAGGGTTAGGGTTCAATACAGAAAGTCCTGCAGAGCGTGGAGCTGTCACAGGCTGCAACACGTGCAACCACCCCAACCTTAGCATGGCTGTCACGGTTGTGACTCTGAACGTTGCTCCGAGTGAAAGGTCTGCATTAGTTAGCGCACCGCGTGCAACTGGACGACGTGAAAAACTATTAGTGGATCATTTATAATGTTGTCAGTGAGCACGAGCTGTCGCCGCCTCTTCCTTTTAATAGCTTCCATATCACAGCAAAGCTCGGCGCCACAAAGCAAACACGGCGCACGTAACAGCCGGACACTTTGTGAAGACGCTGCACTCTGATGTTTTCATTATGATTTTGTTTGCTCTCCCTGTAATGTTGCAGCGTTCGGCTTATTGTTGTCATTTCTGCTGATCGCGTTGCTGCAGTTGGCTGAATAGTGGAATGAATGTGAGAATTCAAATAACAGAATAAATCAGATGAATAAATCTGATCAGACTCCATCGTCGGGGCTCGAAGTACCTGAACGGTAACGTTGGGGCCGGTCCTCCAGTTTTCCACACAAAAGGAAAAAACTGAAAGAAATAGAGCCACGAGTACAAAATCCCACCAGCCATGTGCCGGTGTTTCCGTTTTTTTCTTCTGCTTTTTGCTGTGAACAGTGAAGACAGTCAGGGGGTGTAAAAGCCCCGGTCTTTGGACAGATTTAACGGATGCCGTGCTCTGCTGCGAAGCTGCCCTGCAGCTCTGATATGAACAAGCATCAGGTCGAGCGATGAGAGCTCCGAGTGAACCTCTGATCCGGCTCGGGTCAGCGGGGACTCCCTCACAAAACAGCGCTGTCAGTGCCGAGCGCAGAGTTTGGCCGTGGCTGCAGGAGGTGAACGAATGGACGAGCTGTCGAGGATCACGCCGGCTGATGACATTATATGTGACAAAATGTAATAAGGCGGAGCTCCAAGGGGAGCAAAAGCTGGGAAAGCCATTAGATCTTGAGGACTGGAGACATGAGAAAGGAGTAAAAGCATGGGCGCAATTCAACCACAAACGGGCTGCATTGATGTTTTTGTTTTACCAAACTGGACTTTAGAGAGGACACAGGGAGACAGCTGTCAGTTAATTGCATCATGTTCTCCTGTTAATAACTTGCTGGATAACTGTGTGAAAGAAGCTGATGGATTTTCACTCCTCGCTGAACCAACCCAACGATTCCTCGAAGAGTTTCTGAAGGTTTGAGAAGCTTTCGGATTTCACTGATTTGAAAGCATGTTTGATAGTAGACGCATCATTTCACATGGAATGTTGTAACTACCATCACGTGAGGAGGTAAAGGTGTGCTTTGCTAAAATTGCAAAAACACTCTTCTCTCCCTCTGTAGTGGCACCAAGCCACGCCGGCTGAATCTATTTATCCAGGCTTTTAAATTCCTGCTGCTTCCACTCCAGCCTTAATGAAGTTATAGCACAGGCTGGCTTCTGTCCTTCCTCCAGCGCTGTAGCACGACATGAAGGAAAAGTATGGATAGCAGTGTCTGATCCGTATGATATCAAAGAAGGCTCCGCCTCCATCACCAAGGCCCTGTGTGAAACGAGTCAGGGTGTGTTTGAGCTGGAAATCATGCAAAGCTACTCTAAGTTTAACAGCATGGAGCTGGAAAGAAGAAAACAGAGGAAATTTGATTCTTCTTGCAGTTCTTAGAATGAACAAAGCTGTGAATCGCACTGCTCTGTCCCTTTACTGTAACAGCAGACTAATTCAGCTGTTCTCAGACTTTTTGGGAACATTACAGGGAACAACAGTTTTCCGAGGACCCTGTAATGACCCAAACTCTTATTTAACTGGCTCGGGCTTTGAATGGGTGCTCGCCAGCTGACTAATACGCCGCGCTGCACGACAGACATGTTTACTGCACTCTGAGAGAAGCCAGTTATTTCACGACAGATGGATGAGATGAGTCACCGTCATGTAAGAGTTTTGATTGGCCCAAAATAGGGGCCAGACTTGTAATAAACACAGTGTGACTGTTTTGGTGGCCGTGCACGGGTTGTGGATGTCGAGGATGCAGAGACATGACACGGCAGCGCTGTGAGCTCAAACTTTAGTAAATGAAACATGAAAGATTAGACTGGATGATAACGTTCACTCTGAGCTCTGCCGGCTTCAGACGTAACGTGTTGACAGATGTGACAGTGTGATGTTTCCCATCCACAGATTCAGTGTCATAAAAGCGTCTTTACAATCCTCTGTAAATGAATCTTTAATTGTGTCAATGACACAGCAGCTCGCAGCTCTTTAATCGGCCTGTTTGCTGTTTATTCAGTTGTTAAATGGAAGTGAAGAGCTCACTTCAAAGGTAGCTGGGAACAGCCTGTGGAGGATCTTTTAAGTGAGACAACACTGAATGTTTTCGGTGTTTGGTGTGGCGGAGACACGCTGCGCTGCGTGATCCCACCGCACCGCTTACCAATTAGTCGAGGCGGCGTCGGAGTGTGTGCGGAGCGGCTGTGTGCATATCGATCATCGTTACAGCGGCTGGACGTTTCTGGGTTTGAATTCAGTGTTTGCACGCCCGAGGTTTCAGCTGCGTCTCGTCTGCCTCACGCTTTGTGTTTTGTGTCTTTATTTCTAAGTTAACTTTTTGTGATGAATGAGCTGATTTCAGGCTTTGCAGGTTTATTTGCTCAGTTTATTCGAAAAGCTCAGAGATCCATTCGTACTTTTGTGGTTTATGTCTGTTCACCTGGAAGTGACGCAAGCCGCTGCTCACAGAGCTGTGAACGGTCAGCGGCGTCCAGCGGCGCTCTGGCTCAGGCTCAGAAGAGGCCAGCGGCTGGAGGCCACATCAATAAGTGGACCGTGCGGACTTTTCCTTTCTCTCTGATGTGACTTCAAAACCTTCAAATATGAGTGAACAGCAAATTCAAGGACGTGACGTGTAATCATCGCCCGTTCCTTCAGAAAAAATGGATTTTGGCAGAAGATTTCGGAGCAAATTGATGTTTACACTGCCATTTTTGAGCCTAAAAGAAAGTGGAATTGACACTTGGCACACGTTCAGCCCACACGTCCAGTGAGCTTTGCCAGACCGCAATGTTGCTCAGCCGCTGGTACGTTGTTTTCTGTCGGTAGTGCTTCCTCACAGTGCGCAGATTCCTCATCGCCGTCCAGCTTTTATCGGTTTTCCATTCAAACGTAATCGTCCTTTCAGAGGGCAGATTTGGTTTGCTACGCCACACGTGGAAAAAGACAGGCCTGCTCTCTGGACCTAATCACACACGCGTATTGATCCTCTTGTTTTCCTGTTGATACTAATCCTCCCTAATTTCTGTCAGTCTGTATTCTCTCAACCATTCATTGTTTCTCTGAAAATCTGTCCTTTCATGGATTTCATGTAACGTCTTTCGCTGGTGAACATCGCGCCTGAATATATGAGCAGCGCTGTAAAGCAGGACGAGTCCAGCAGAGAGGGAAGTGAACAAGAAGGCGAGAAAAGGCGAAACAAACAGACTACGACCCCGTCGAAGTTCGAGGACGAGTTTTGACGCCAACTTTGAACACGTGCACAAGTCTACTAACCCCTCTTCGTCTTCATCTCTTCCTCCTCGCTCTGCGTGACGTGCGAGGCCATTACGAGCGCGAGCCGAGCAGAGGAGGCCCATTTATTCAGATTAGAGGCTCATCGTTGAGGGATACGAGGAGCAGATGGGCTTTTTGGTTCGCTTGTCTGGCCGAGACCGCACCGACCGTCCGGGACTGTCAGTCGGCCGTGATGATGATTAAAGAAGCTCCTTGGCTCGCCTCCTTCCGCCCTCGCTTTTTTACTTTTTCATCCATCCGAAGCCTCGGAGCTCAAAAAAACGTCTCTGGTGCAATTTTGTCCTAAAGGGCGATAAGTAAGACGTTTGCTGCCTCGCAGCACAAACGTAGCCGTGGTAGGACGCTGCGTGGTGGAAGAATCGCCCTTCATGAGCCAGAATAAAGAGAAGACATTGTGCACTTTTTATTTTTGATAGCTGGGAGTCGTTTTTTTCAAATTCAAATTCAAATTTTATTTGTCACACACACAACCATACACAGTATGACATGGGGGTGAAATGCTTGTAGCTGTACAATGCCCGACCATTAAATGACAGAAGAAAAGTTTTACAATATTTACAATTTACAGTTTACTACAAAAATGTACAAATTAACTTAGGAATTTACAGTAAAGAATGTGCAAATAGCAGAAGAGATTATAAAGATTATAAAGATTATAAATTATAGGAATTATAGGATTATAGGAAATGTGTGGTGGTGCGTGTGGTGATGTGTGGGAGAGTCCAGTCCTACACCTGGTTCAGGGCCCGAATAGCCTGGGGGAAGAAGCTCCTCCTCATTCTCTCTGTTTTGGCCTTAAGGGAGCGGAAGCGCTTCCCAGACCTCAACAGTGAGAAGAGTCCATTGTTGGGATGGGAGAGGTCCATCATAATCTTCCTAGCTTTGGACTTGCACCGCTTGGTGTAGATGGACAGCAGGTCAGGGAGCTCTGATTGAATGATGCGTTCCGCCGAGCGCACCACCCTTTGCAGATCTCGTCTGTCCTGCTTGGTGCTGTTCCCAAACCAGGTGCAGATGTTTGCCAGATGTTTGTCAGGACGCTCTCAATGGTGCAGGAGTAGAAGTTCTTGAGCACCTTCAGTGGCAGATGGAAGTCTCTAAGTCTTCTGAGGAAGAAGAGACGCTGACGGGCTTTCTTAACCAGGGTGTTGATGTGACAGGACCATGACAGGTCCTGAGTGATGTGGACACCCAGGTATCGGAAACTGTCCACTCTCTCCACTGGCGTGCCACTGATGATGAGGGGTTTGTAATTCCTCGCCTGCTTTGTAGTGAAGTCCACGATCAGCTCCTTAGTCTTGCTGATGTTTAGGAGGAGGTTATTCTCCTGGCACCAGGTCTCTCTTTTTCCTGAGTATTCTTGGGCACAGACGACTGCTGCAACACGGGGAGCAAATAAACATAAAACAGGTAGAAGATCTCAGTGAAGATGAATAATTAAAGGTTATTAGTCTCCTGATGAGTTTTTAATAATCCCACTGCACTCAGGCAGCATCCTCATCTCCTGTGCTCCTGCTGGGTAACTGCATCCACCCAACGTTTTCAAATTTCATCATTTAAAAATCATTTTTTACATCCTATTAATTTTTTATTTATTGATGTAAGTTAGTGCTGAAGCTGTTTTCTGTAGGTTTTTATTGCATTAATATTTAACTAGACTGGTTTATCTGTTATTATTTTACCTGCACATACTTCACCCCCTGTATTTCCTCAGATGTCTTCATTTCCGTATTCTTAACATTTACGTTAATATTTTATAACACAGCCTGCGACTTACAGCATAATTCTCCTGTAATTTAATGGAACGTCCCTGCACGTTTTTACAAATTGCAACGTTTTATCAACACATAATAAAGTTGAGTCTGTGTGGGAGACATTTCTTAAAACAAATATTAGCGCAGCCGTGCGGTGTTGACATCGTTTCCCTCGTAGCTTCAGTGCAAATGTGCAGCTGGGCATGTGTTCACAGTTTCACTTCCCTCCCACAAAACTTCCTCGGGGATCTTCTGCTCCTCATCGTGAGCTGCAGTGGCCAGCCCGGAGCTTCCAGCATGATGTGAGGAGCCAGATGAATTCCCTGCTGGAGATTTCTCCAGAAGCTGAGGCTGCTGTGAAGGCTCTGCAGCAGCAGCCTAAACTTCTCCACTGGTGGCCACGTTTGGAAGCCAACGCAGAAATGAAGTTGGTCTGGTCTGAGCCGCTGTGGGGACTGCAAACAGCGTGAGGGCGTGGGGGCTTCCCATGATGCACCGAGTGCTTCTTCTTCACTCACTCTGTGTTTATAGACAGTGAATCGTTAGTTATTGTTAATCTCTGGCTCGCTTCCACAGCATGTCTTTATCCTGTCATCCTTCTCTCACCCTCCCTGAGCCTGGTTCTGCTGGAAGTTTCTTCCTGTTAAAAGGGAGTTTTTCCTCCCCACTGTCGCCAAAGTGCTTGTTCATAGGGGGTCATATGATTGGTGTCCAGAACGTAATGAAACACAGAGAGGCGTCATCATCTGACATCATCATTCATGTCTGATCATTTACCGCAGCTTCTACCTGTGAGGCCGCGGCGCTAACAACCAGAGACGTCATATCTTCAAATCGATGTCACCTCGTTTTGTCCTTCATTGCTTTGTTTCCTACCGTGTTGGTCCATTTGCTTGACCGTAAAGGCCACAGTGGCCCCGTGGATGAAGCATCACTCAATCAGGACAGAAATGTCTCGTCACAGGAAAAGATTTTTAGGAAGCAACTACATGGTTAGTTTGGTGAGCTCGCCCTAAACCCCACGCCGAGTTTCACAGCAGTGATGTCAGTCATGTGTCTCAGCACCTCACCTCTATCACAATAATAATCTTTCTGCTTTACTGTGTTTTATTCTGCTCCGATACCTTCAAAGTGAAAGAAGGCGTTATTTCTTTACCAGCGTCGTACGGCGTCTGCTTCCACTAAACTCCTGAGGAATTTCACACTTCTTCTCTGCGGTTACGCATGTTTGCTCGAGTTTAATCAGCAGCGTCTTTAAAAGGGAGAGCGTCTTCATCGACAGAGGAATGATGAAAAGACTACATGTTCCAGCCGCTGCAGAGCGAGGAGGGTCATGGGGTTATTCATCAGTGAGAAGTACTTTGTGGGAGATTGACACTCCTGCGAGGGCGATGCTTAAGAAAAGGTCAGAGGTCAATAAAATCATTAGGATTTATTCAACCAGTGTATCCAAATAGCATCTGACTTATTGAAAGTTGCCTTGACCTCGAGAGTTTATCCAGCATTTACCACCACGGGGTGAACGAGTGCAACATGTCAGAGTTTCTATTTCTCAAATTCAGAGTAACGACCTGAAAAATGGGGTATTGCAGGTTTTCTAAAGCCCTGCTGCTGGCAGAAGAAAGGATGTGGAGATAAAGACACACACACACAGCACAAGAGTGGACGATTGATTTCTGCCCTTCTACGTGGGTATCAATATGGCCGGCGTTGCATGGCTTCACTGAGCGTGACGCAGCAGCTCAGGCGCATCAAAGCTGCAGACTCCAAATGTCACGCTGGCCGCACACCGGCAGGCCAAGCGCACGGATGGACAGCCGAGCTGCAGTGCGCTCTGGGAAACTGTGTTTTTCATCAACACCTAATCAGAGGCAGCTGTCAGGCGGAACAGACGGCCGTCCCGCAGAGAAACGCTGATAAAGATATCGACAGAGGCCAGAGAGCGTACGTGTGTGTGGGAGGGTAAATAAGCACACTCACCTCTTCTTTTCTTTTCCAGTGTAAAACACCTCCGATAGAGGCCAATAAATTGTGGAAAGTATTTCACGGGGCCACACAAGCTGCTGGCCAGAGGAAAGGAGAGAGGAAATAAAGAGACTCGAGCTCATTTCCAAAAGCAGTTTCTGTAATTGAGGTAGCATAAAAAACATTCCCCGTGGACCGCCGCTCAAAACGAGATGCTAAATATAAAGTGAAACCTCGGCTAACGGTTCAAAAAGATGAAAAACGGACTTATTGAGGTCCTAAAAGACATTCAGACACATTTCAGTCATTACTGCAGAGTCGATGGAGCACTGTGGATAAAATAGACCTCTACCTGTGCTTCACGCGGATGACTTCACCTGGCCACTGTTTAAACTAACCCGACTGGCAGAATCTGGCTTGACTGGTGATGTTGACTCTCATTGGCTGCACTTGCATTAACAACTGTGAGGCTCATCCTGAGCCCACATGTGTGGACTTTCACATCTCAGTATCATTTTTGTCCCCTCAGTTTTCCACATGCATTCATCCTCTGTGTGCTCATCACTCTGACAGCCACCCTGTCTTTCCACGGAGCGCTGCACAGTATAAAAACACAGCACTGAGAGTAGCAGCTGAAGTTGGTACAACACTGATTTGTTGCTTTGCTGTTCTCCAGGCTTTGTAATCATTTACAGGATGGAGATCAGCAAAGAGGAACAAGCTGCACATTAATGTTACGGCTTATTTGCAGCAAAGACAAGACGAGGCAGCTGTACAGCAGCAAAAATGCTGACTGGCACACTTAAATAATAAGTCAGATGGCGTTATGTTTTCTTCTTATCAGCATATCCCATTACACAAACAAAATCAGCAACACTATAATCCTACTGAGAAGTATGATGTAGCTCATTTGTCTGTGCTGTAAATCTCCATTATTGTCCAAAGTCAGGCTCGTCCTTGGGCCTCTGAGCCACAACATCGAGCATGGAGACTGGCTGAGGTTCACGTGTGAAAGTGTACAATCTGTGGGAAAGGAAAATGATTTGCATGTGTCCGAAACTACGGAGCCCCGCAGGGGACATGGGAGAAAAAAAAATTAAGACGGACTTTTGCGAGATCTCGCAAAACAAACTCGGGATCTCGCAAAAGTTTTAGCCGCATTCTTCGGACGCCGGCTCGAAGCCGACCGGGAGGTCGAGGCACGATGTGCCGGGAAAGCGGTGTTCCTCCCGGCTGTAGTAGGACTCGACCTCCCGTTAGCTCGAAGCTAACGGGAGGTCGAAGGCCGAAGAATGCGGCTAAAACTTTTGCGAGAACCCGAGTTTGCAAAAGTCCGTCTTAATTTTTTTTTCTCCCATGTCCGCTGCGGGGCTCCGTACGAAACAACCTCGAAACTCATCAGTATTAAAATCCCTCCCTGCTTTGTTTGACCTGCAGTACCACACAGTGACCACCAGGTTTCATCTGTTATCAGATCTTTTCTTTATTGCCCCGGTAACTCCTGATTGGTGGATTTTGTGACTTTGTTGTCCTTTATTCTCTCTAAATGACCCCACACTGAACTAGTCACATAAATATTACCTAACTATGACAGCACCACTGAGGGGACACTGGCTGACAGATTAATACATTATTGGCTTTGAAATTTAAATAAACAAAAAAAGACAAAGAGAACATGAACTCAGCGTCACTCAGTGGTGTTGCAGGCTTTATGTGGCTCTTGATTTAAAAACAGAAGGTAAAATGACACCAGCCTCATCTGTACAAACAGTAAATGAATGACAGTGTGTTTGCTCTTCACAAACGGAGCAGGAAAGTGAGCGTTAACAGTCAGCGTGTTTCCTCTTCAGTGGATTCAAGGCGATGGCGGCTCGTGTTTTCATTGTGCCGCGGCGCCGTGCGACTGAACCATACTGCGCACTTCTGTTGACATTTTATGAATGTTTCATCACTGACAAGAATGATCAGATGAACCGCAGCTCTCCAGAGTACTGAGCTCTCTATCCAAGCAAAAGTGCCTGAAAAGAATCAGATTAAAATGAAAATGATTAAAGTATAAAATATTCAAATGCGGAGTTACCGGGAGGAACGAGGAGAGGAAAGAGAGAGCGCAGTAAATTAGAGAGAGGTGAAAAGGGTAGAGTGGGAGGGGAAACAGGGTGGATTAGCTCCAGACAGCGTGAAGAAAGCTGCGCCCGAGGCCCATCGCTGTTAGGATGCATTTATGTCTCGGCCTCCTCGTACAGCTTGTTTGCATACCGAGTGCGCTCTCGCTTAAACCTGTGTGGCTGTGCGAATTCTTCTGTGTGCTTCATCCATACTTTGCATTAAATTAAAGGACTAAACCAAAGCAGTGAGCAGGTTGTGGTTACTGCTCAGCCTTCACTGCCTCAGCTTCATCGAGTCAAAACAAGCTTTGAAGATTTCACAGCAAGTGTTTTCAGCTCGTCTCAGTCCACATCCTTCCTTTGCTTCACATGCTCAGAAAATAAAATGGCTTGTACTTTCTTTCTGTTTTCCATATGGAATCATCATCATCAGGGGGAAACACTGAAATAGGCAGGGTATTGTCCTGTGAGCCTATCCCAGATATCAGAGGGTGAATGGTGGGGCAGCAGTCTATCAAACAGCTAACGCAGAGAGACAGACGACCACTCGCACTCACTCCTGCTATCGTTGCACTGTCTTTAGAAGTCATCGTGTCCGGCTCTGGCAGTGCTCGTCCTGTTCCTCCTCACACAGGAACATACTGGTCCTGTTGCTGGGTTCTACACCCCCGTCCTCTCCTCACCATCTCCCAGTATCTCATACGTACTCTTCAGACTGTCCCGGGAGACACAGCATGTATGGACGCGCCATCCTGGGGGCGCTGGACTTCCTGTGCAGCCTGCAGGTCTCGAGAAAAGCAGCAACAGAAAGCAAAGCTGGAGAAGAATCACTCAGAAGGGTTAACGTGAGGGCAGTGCTCTGTGGACACCACCTGCTAAAACAATCCCTTTGTGGGTTGTTGCCTCTCAGGTGCACCTGTGGTCACTTGTTTGCACCGAAGCAGCTGACGATGGTCCGTGCTTCTAAACTGATGTCGATCCCTCAGATTTAACTGGCTTTATTGGATATTGTGATGACTGAGTGTGTTTGAGATCATTGATAAACTGACCAAAAAGTCATTTTGGTTATTTGCACATTTATTAGCATTTAAACCGAACCAAAAGGAGTGATTTTTCAGGGGTGAAGAAATGTGACAGAAAGGGAAATAATGCTTATTCCCACACAAAACTCTTACTGGGAAAATCTCTGTCTCTCTTCCACAGCATGTCTTTATCCTGTCTTCCTTCTCTCACCCCAACCAATCACAGCAGATGGCCCCGCCCCTCCCTGAGCCTGGTTCTGCTGGAGGTTTCTTCCTGTTAAAAGGGAGTTTTTCCTTCCCACTGTCACCAAAGTGCTGCTCATAGAGGGTCATATGATTGTTGAGTTTTCTCTCTATGTATTATTGTAGGGTCGACCTTACAGTATAAAGCACCTTGGGGCGGTTGTTTTGATTTTGCGCTGTGTAAATAAAGTTGGGATCCAAACCAAAGGGAGACGTCAGCCTGCGTTTTATGCAGAAACACTGTAGGAAGAAGCTGTGTTTGGAATAAAGAGAGATTATTTTGTGAGAGGAAGAAGAGGAGTAAATGTTTTGAGAATAAAATGAGTCATTAATCTATTGTTTGGCTTCGAAAACTGACTCATTTAGACAAAGATTATCCCTTTATAAAACCGCATGATATTGAAATTTCATTATCCGTGTTCAAACAATTTCCTTTGTCTGTAAAGATGAACAGAAACAGTTCGAGCACATCAGATCTGAGTCCCGTATGTTGTACAGCAGAGGTGTGGACTCGAGTCACATGACTTGGACTCGAGTCAGACTCGAGTCATTAATTTTATGACTTTAGACTTGACTTGAAAAAATGTTCTAAGACTTGTGACTTGACTTGGACTTTTACACCAATGACTTGGGACTTGAATTGAACTTGAACCGGTTTACTTGAAAAGACTTGATATTTCACCCCAAATATAAAATTTAACATGCATATTATATAGAGATTGAAAATGTGACGTCATTCACGGGTAGAACCGCAAAGGATTCTGGGAACTCGTGGCAAGCGGTACTAGCGCACGCAGGCTTTCAATTAAAATCAGTCACACAGCGATAAAAAGAAACACAAAAATGTCAAGAAGCTGTTGTATTATTAACTGCAATAGCCGGTCGCATGACAGCCACGGGAAGCCGACGGGTAAAGAGATCGGTTGTTATCGGATTACGTCGTTGAAGAGAAATTGTTCGAGCCATGTTTCCAAAGTAACAAAGACGCGACGGATGGCCTGGATTGCAGCCATTCAAAGATCAAATATAACGTCCCAGAACACTCCAGCTCACAGGTTAGTCTGCTCCAAGCATTTACACGAAGGTCAGTGTTTTTTAGTAGTTAATACGTCACTTTCATAACATAACTGGTGATATAGGTTACAAGCAAGTCTGGCGCTGAACAGAAATTGTCGCGCTATGCTCCTTTATTTATTGTGCATAAATAGTGAATTGTCCTGACACAATATTGTGTTTCGCTTCTGTTATTATGGTACACTGATAAAAACATATACTTTTATTCACAGGATAAAACAGTTTTTTTGTATCACCAATTGTCCAGTACGATTACAGCATACAGTATTATTGTCACTGCTACATTTCTGTGATGCTACCAGAAATTATTTCCACTACTAATTAATTACCGTTGAGCTCAAAGGTCCTATTAATAAACGGTTAAGGAATGTGTATTTATGACGACGATTTGTGAGACTGGTAAACTTATGATACGTACGATGGTCTTTACTTTCTACACGGTGCATTTCAAGGTCCCTGTACCCATCCGTCGGTAAACTGTACCTGGGCTTGTTGCAGTGACCGGAAGTTACTAAACTTCATGAGTGTGTGCACTCACTCCAAGAACCGTATAATTATAAATATGCATATAAATATGCTACGATGAGATAGCTGACTTCATCTAACTAGCAAATGTTTTCCAGGCTACGTTGGTGATACAGTTTTTTTTAATGTGTATGATATTTTTGTCATGCGATTTTAAAGCTGGTCCTACAACCGCATCCAAGAATAACATGCAGCTTATCTCAGAACTGTCGGTGAAAATTATTCTTGGAGCTAGGTTTAATTGAGCTGCATTTTAAAGAGGTGCAATTTCACAATTTGTGTATATTTTCTAAGTTCACTATTTTGTCATGTGTTGAGAAAAACACAGATTTTAAAATTACATGGTCTAATATTTACATTTAGCATAACTGCAACATTATTTTTTCGTTTTGTTTTTTTTAAAGACTCGAAAGGACTTGAAATTCAAAGTTTCAGACTTGTGACTTGACTCGGACTTTTACACCAGTGACTTGAGACTCGACTCTGACTTGCCTCACATTACTTGAGACTTGACTTGAGACTTGAGGATAAAGACTTGAGACTTACTTGAGACTTGCAAAACAATGACTTGGTCCCACCTCTGTTGTACAGTAATATTATTAGGCTAATACTCGCATTAGAACCATTTTCATCTTCCTGCAAACAATGAACAAAGGCTGCAGGGCCTGCAAGTGTGTAAGTTTCTGATAATGGTGAACTTCTGCCAGCCGGTCTGAGTGCTTAACCTCTCACGTGTCTGATCTGCCTAAACTGTTACATCCATTAAATAATAAGCCATTTAGTGCGTCTCTCTGCTTTCAGTCCATCGCTTCTGTTTGGCAGTCCTTCTCTTGGCCTCTGTGATTTTCTTTTAATTACAAAGGAAATGAATGGATGCTTCTCTGTCAATTTAACTGCACTTTAAAATGGCCCCTGTTCACCCCTCATTGGGCTAAACTCTCCAAGAGGATTAAACCGGTCTGAAAGCCACTTAGAGAGAACCTCGTGTTGCTTCATACATATTTAAGGATGCACAAGCCAAGAGAAAACGCTGTTAGACAATGGCTCATTGGCTCTTAGCTTGTTAGCTCTCGGCCTGTCGTGGCTACACTGGAAACACAACGGTCCTTCTGTTTGAGCCCAATTCATGCTGAAATATTTTTTATAACATTAAACCTCCAAAAGCCTTGAAAGTCCTGTTCTTCCTGCGTTGCTTGTGTAACTCTGAGAGCATCGAAGCAGCTTCGGTAATAAAACGAAGTCTCCATCAGTGCCGTTAAAGACGTGGTTGTCCAACAAAAGGAACCCGGCGTGCTGCCGTCCTTTTTAACCTCAGTTCTTTCAATTGGTGTGAGTGAAACTGTTTGAAGTCCTGCTGTGTATATTGTAGTCATTAATTAATAAGGCGTTGTGCAGGCCCGCATGCTTTGGAGTCATATTGTGTGGACACCTGCTGCCTCCATATGTAGTCCACTGGTGTCCTCTCATCCTTTTGATGTCTCTGTTAAGATGTGCTCTAATTGGCTGCTGATGGCAGCGTTGCGAGAAGAAAGGCAAGGTCACAGGGTGTTTCTCCGTGATAACACAAAGCTCTTTGATACCTGACGCTGCCACGGTGGTCTGTTCCAGCGGGCGGCTTGTCAAAGCCCCGCCCCTCATACACGTGGCTCTGCATGTCGTGAATCCGGCTATCCCGATGCTAATGAAGTTTTAGACAGCAACATCCGTGCGCAGCTGTGCAAACACAGTTTCTCTTCTTCTAATCAGACGACTGTGAGAGTATGACGAGGCGGGCCACATGTGATTTAGCCCTCAGGCAGCCGTTTACCAGGTTAGGTTAGTAAGACTGCAGTTAGTAGCCATCTGGTCCTTGTCTAACCAAAGTGAGAGCTGTGTCTTTGCCACGATGTCAAGCATAGTATGTGTTCACTAACACTGCCCCGGGCTTTGACCCTGATTTTGATCTCATGGTGTAGCTGAGGTGAGAAAGGTTTCTGGTTTTAGTTTGGGAACCTCACAATTGTATCGCTCCTTTCCTCAGACAACGTGACCATCATGCACTGGGGCCAAGAGCGAGCAGGAAACTGAGTTTTGGGTCTAAAGCTGCTGCATGAATCAATGGAGTTTAAATATCCCAGGCTCTTGTGTTAGCCACAAATATTTGGTTTACTCTGATGAATTTGTAAAGTTGCAGCTTTTTCCTCTTTTTCTTTCTTTTTTCTTATTTTTTTTCCTTTTTTTTTACACAAAAGTGAACCAAAATCTGTCTCTACAAACTAAATGAGAACATTTAGCTTTTAGGTATATTAGTCTTGCAGCTAGTTGCTAGCTTGTGTACTGTGCACATCTATGGCAGCTTACTGCATCCCTGCTCACCACACTTGGATTGTTTGACTCAGTAAGAAGCTCTGTGGGGAAGATTAAAATTAATCTACTATGTATGCTCAGTGCAATAAGGGTTTTGTTCTAACATTAAATGTACAGTCAGTCATTTTCTTTAGTTTATTAAGCATTAGTAAGGTATCAATATGTGCTCTGAGCATCTTCTGACCTTCTGACACGCCTGAATGCCCCAGACCTGCAATCTAGTCTGAGGCATTTGGGTTCTGCAGCAGCACAATGACCCAAACACAGCATCAAGTCCACCTCTGAATGGCCCAACCTGTTATTGTTTAGGCACAATCACTTTTTCACACTTAATAGTACACACCTTCACTCAGAAACTGCATTTTGTGTTTAGTCGAGTTATCTTTGTCTAATATTTAAATATAATGTTTGATGATCTGAAAAAACGGGAAATCATGAAGGAGGCGAACACTTTTTCTCACCACTGCATGTAATAGATTCTTAAGAAACTTTGACTCTTGCGTCCTTTACTTGTTGTAATTTAAGAAGTATTCTGCTGCCTTTAAATCTCGGGGCAGCAATGTCAGCCAAATGTCAATGTAAATTGCTTCCAGTTGTAGTCCAGTTGTTGTAGTCTCTAATTTGATAGAGAGTGTTGTTGGGAGCAGGACTGACTGTGGGATCTTTGGACGCATGTTTACAAGATGAGCTTGTTGGTCTTATTCTCTTGCCCACATCACCAAAAGTCAAATTAGTTTTCCGCCTTGTATAAAATAAACAGTTTCAAATATTTTCTGTAATTTATTAGAAGTCGTAGCCTTGAGGAAAAGTAAGGCCTTGAAAGAGTCGGTGGCTTTAAAAGTAGTTCTAATTTTATTCCGACACGGTTCGTCAAAAATATCTGTCCAAGGTTCAGCACACATCTTCAAGAAAACCTCATGATGGGTATTATTCATTGGTGCGGCAGCTGTTTTTCACATATTTCACCTTGATTTTTAGACTTAGGGGAAAAAGGTAAGGAGATAAAAGAATGATTTTTCTTTGAAGGCATGAAAAGCAAGACCCCTGGAGTCATCCTTGAGCCGAATCCCCTGCTGACTGTCGAAGTCCTCCTGAGCACAGTGTTGAGTCAGAGTTGAAACAATCGCTAAATTAATTTTACCCGTCGTCTTAAAGGAAATGCCCTGCCTTTTGTGATGGCCCAGCTTTCAGTGAATGAATCTTAATCAGTGGATGGTAAGATAAGATAAGATAAGATAAGATAAGATAAGATAACCTTTATTAGTCCCACACGTGGGAAATTTGTTTTGTCACAGCAGGAAGTGGACAGTGCAAAAGTTACGAGGCAAAAATTAGAATACAATAAGAATAAATACAGTACACAGCTGTACAGAATAGAATAAAATACTATATACAGTAGAATAAAATAAAATAAATATACAATAAGATAAAAATAGAATACAAATACAAATACTATATACAACTGAGTAAAAATACAACGATGACAGAAAGGAGTATTGCACTTAGTATTATTGCATATGTATGGATGTGTGTGCTTGATCAGTTAAAGTCTTTATTATGGAGTCTGACAGCAGTGGGGAGGAAAGACCTGCGAAATCTCTCCGTCCCACACCGTGGGTGCCGCAGTCTCCCACTGAAGGAGCTGCTCAGTGCTGTCACAGTCTGCTGCATGGGGTGGGAGATGTTGTCCATCAGGGATGACAGCTTAGCCGCCGTTCTCCTGTCACTCACCACCTCCACTGGGTCCAGAGGGCATCCTAGAACAGAGCTGGCCCTTCGGATCACCCTGTTCAGTCTCTTCCTGTCCCCAGCAGAGATGCTGCCGCCCCAGCAGACCACGCCATAAAAGATAGCAGAAGCCACCACAGAGTCATAGAATTTCTTCAGGAGTGGGCCCTCCACTCCAAACGACCTGAGTCTCCGCAGCAGGTACAGCCTGCTCTGCCCTTTCCTGTTGGGGCATGTGTTGGGGCATGTGTTGGGGCATGTAGCCCAGTGACCAGCTGATGACCTAAACATGGATAAACAGAAGCGTGGGACCTACACGTCCCCTCAAAGAACAGCTTTAATAACGTCCCCACACCTTTCTGTCATATTTGCCTGTTGATTCCAGTCATGCAATGTCTGAGTAACCTCTGAAAATGTGACGATGGCTTGTTTTCATGATTCAGGACTTTTTACATGAATTTACATGATGACGTGTCAGCTGAGCAAATCCATGAACAATAAAGAGGCATTTCTAAGCTTTCATTCTCTCGGTACAGCCTCGCTTTGAGGGTTGAAATAGGAATGCACCCGGATCTTGTACAGTGGGGCAAAAAAGTATTTAGTCAGCCACCGATTGTGCAAGTTCCCCCACCTAAAATGATGACAGAGGTCAGTAATTTGCACCAGAGGTACACTTCAACTGTGAGAGACAGAATGTGAACAAAAAATCCATGAATCCACATGGTAGGATTTGTAAAGAATTTATTCGTAAATCAGGGTGGAAAATAAGTATTTGGTCAATAACAAAAATACAACTCAATACTTTGTAATATAACCTTTGTTGGCAATAACAGAGGTCAAACGTTTACTATAGGTCTTTACCAGGTTTGCACACACAGTAGCTGGTATTTTGGCCCATTCCTCCATGCAGATCTTCTCGAGAGCAGTGATGTTTTGGGGCTGTTGCCGAGCAACACGGACTTTCAACTCCCGCCACAGATTTTCTATGGGGTTGAGGTCTGGAGACTGGCTAGGCCACTCCAGGACTTTCAAATGCTTCTTACGGAGCCACTCCTTTGTTGCCCGGGCGGTGTGTTTTGGATCATTGTCATGTTGGAAGACCCAGCCTCGTTTCATCTTCAAAGTTCTCACTGATGGAAGAAGGTTTTGGCTCAAAATCTCACGATACATGGCCCCATTCATTCTGTCCTTAACACGGATCAGTCGTCCTGTCCCCTTGGCAGAAAAACAGCCCCATAGCATGATGTTTCCACCCCCATGCTTCACAGTAGGTATGGTGTTCTTGGGATGCAACTCAGTATTCTTCTTCCTCCAAACACGACGAGTTGAGTTTATACCAAAAAGTTCTACTTTGGTTTCATCTGACCACATGACATTCTCCCAATCCTCTGCTGTATCATCCATGTGCTCTCTGGCAAACTTCAGACGGGCCTGGACATGCACTGGCTTCAGCAGCGGAACACGTCTGGCACTGCGGGATTTGATTCCCTGCCGTTGTAGTGTGTTACTGATGGTGACCTTTGTTACTTTGGTCCCAGCTCTCTGCAGGTCATTCACCAGGTCCCCCCGTGTGGTTCTGGGATCTTTGCTCACCGTTCTCATGATCATTTTGACCCCACGGGATGAGATCTTGCGTGGAGCCCCAGATCGAGGGAGATTATCAGTGGTCTTGTATGTCTTCCATTTTCTGATGATTGCTCCCACAGTTGATTTTTTCACACCAAGCTGCTTGCCTATTGTAGATTCACTCTTCCCAGTCTGGTGCAGGTCTACAATACTTTTCCTGGTGTCCTTCGAAAGCTCTTTGGTCTTGGCCATGGCGGAGTTTGGAGTCTGACTGTTTGAGGCTGTGGACAGGTGTCTTTTATACAGATGATGAGTTCAAACAGGTGCCATTCATACAGGTAACGAGTGGGGGACAGAAAAGCTTCTTACAGAAGACGTTACAGGTCTGTGAGAGCCAGAGATTTTCCTTGTTTGAGGTGACCAAATACTTATTTTCCACCCTGATTTACGAATAAATTCTTTACAAATCCTACCATGTGGATTCATGGATTTTTTTTTTCACATTCTGTCTCTCACAGTTGAAGTGTACCTCTGGTGCAAATTACTGACCTCTGTCATCATTTTAAGTGGGGGAACTTGCACAATCGGTGGCTGACTAAATACTTTTTTGCCCCACTGTATGTGGTAATAAAATAGGATACAAGCTACACAAAAGCTTCCCGAGGCCTGGCATTGAGCTGAGTTATACTTTGCCTGGAAATAAAGGAGCATGCTGGCTGTTTGTTCCTCGTGTGCGAAACAAACCGTGTAGGCGCGCTTTACTTTAATGAAGTGACGTTTTTTTGTCGATGGGTCTGAAGTGGCGGCACAGGAGATTCTGACCACAGGACCGAAGTTTCCTGTGTTTTTCATGCACTGTTTGTTTCGCTTGGGAAGCAAAACTCGGTTTAAGAAAAGTGATGGGTGACGCTTATCGCCCACGCACATCCTGGGCCATCGGACCTCAATAGATCACATGATAGGGTGGGGCTAGATCAGCAATGGGTTCACCCAAACAGTGGCGGATTGTGACCCACACCTGTTTTCACACCTTGGCTCGTGTGATTAGGTAAAGGATCAGCAGGGGGTCCATGACCCTGTTGGGGGGACACTCCCACAGGGCTTAAAGTCCGGGAATCTCCCCCAGTTGCTCTTAGAAATGAAGAAGCTTCTCTGATGAAACATCTTCAAGGAAACTTAAAGAAGTCCAGACACTTTTCTTTCCAAGCTCCTTAGACTACGATGACCTGGATGACTGAGAACCTTCGCAGACATGATGCATGATGAGTTTTATAACTCCGGGCATCCATGTGAAAGAGGAACGATGATGTTCAGTTGAATTAGAAGTTTGCAGACTAGCTAACGTAAAAAAAAAATGTAGAGCAATGCCCACAGCAGAGTTTCAAAGTGTTCGCTCACGGCTGCGACACTACAGTAAAAATAGGAGAGCAACCTTTGTGAAATACTCAACCTGTGGACAACAAAGAGACTGCGATCACTCTCAGACAGACGGGCAGACATTTGCAGATAATGATGATCCGGCTTACAAACAGGTTGCTAGCATCACTTTGAGTGCGTCTGCACCAATGACTGCATCTGCAGCGCTTCTGATAATAGACTCATCTATAATTTTACCGGTAAATATCCATCATGCAGCTAAACGTCACTGTTGAGGAATTTGTTTTGTTCTGACTCTGAATGCAAGCAGTTATTGTTCATTTTTCTCTATGCAACTAGCAACAGATTTGCATTTTTTCACCTGTTTGTGACAATTAATTGCTGTATTAGTGCATATTGCAACTTCAGAAGTGATGCCATTCAATCTGATACTGAAGACCGAAGCAGCCTGACTCCATCTCAGTCCCATTTTATCATCTCGAAGCACCAACGTTGCTGTGAAAACATGATCCCTAACATCACTGTACCAACAAAGCTGTGCTGCACATGAACAGGGTTAATAAAAGTAGCTGAATAGCATTTTAGGACACATCTATTCAAAAGTAAGGTAGCATGCGTGTTTTGGGGTCTGTTGTATTTGGGATGATGTCAGACAGAAACAAATCATTTCCAGTGTTTTAACTCTGAATGGAGGAAAAAAGCCTCTTTTTCTTCCTACAGCTAAACCATCAGCTGTTGAAATTTTAAGGCGATGGAGGTTCTCAAGCTGTAGCCCAGCATCATGACTCGCCTTCTGCACGAACAGACGCAGTTCCCCGATGGTCTGATGCAGATCGAGAGGGACAAGATGACCAGAGCGAGCAGGAGCGAGGAATTATACTGAGAGATGGGAAGAGTGCTTCTATGCCTGATTTATTTCTCTTTCTATCGCCTCTCATTTATTCAGTAACAGCGAGATCAAGTGAAGACAGCTCAGATACTACCTTAAAATACTGGCTCTGGGTTCACTGACGTTTCCCTGCTGCGTGTTGTCTGTCTGTATTTTAGCTGCAATGTGTGACATTAATAAATGGGAGAAGGATGAGCGGCAGAGACACCATGTTGGCTTCTTTTCCGTCCTGCTAAATATGCATAAAGTGTTCAGACCTCTGAAGGAGGGCAGCTTGTTGCCTCCGATGATGAGGCTGGGAGGAAAGACTCTATTTTCATGATGTAACCAGTAAATGGTTTGTTCAGGCTCCCTCAGCCAGTTAATCACTGCTCTTCTCACCCTGCCGGCTGCTTTTAACCTCTTGTGACAGGCCTCCAAAATAAAGGCTTTTTAAACTTTTGATCCAGAGCAAAGTTTGTTTGGATTTGCTTTGTCGCTTCATTGCATTTGGGCTAAGCAGAGCAGCAGGACCAGTACCAGTAATACGCACTGAGACTTTATTCTTAGATGATGCCCAGCGTTGTTCGTCTGTCGACGGACAAAAAAAGACACTTTTCATTTTAGTGAAAATGAATCTAAAAGCAGAAAAAGAGTGATTTTCCTCAGGTACGTGGAGATTATTGTCGTGGCGTCGATGTAATTGGCTGCGGTTGATGCCTCGCGTCTGATTGAGCCACTTGCTGAAGTACGTGTTCGGCTTTGCTTCGCAGATTTCGCTCTTCGCTTTGATTACTTGTTACAACCGTTTCACACAAATACAAAGCTGCAGTTTTAGTAGGAAAAAAGGTGAAACGACCAGAACTGAGAATTATTTTCTATTACTATCTTTCTAATCGCTCTACCCTTCGTTTCTGCCCTCTCTCCTTTTCCCCGTGAACGTCGCTCTGCGGCTGCTTCTCTATTCTTTGCACGCTCTTTCTCGGTCTTATTGTTCTTTCTCGCCATCTGTCCGTCTCCATCATCATCTCTCCCCGTCGTGCTCCTAAATTATCTCCTTCTACCTTCTCTCTCTCTGTCTCTCTCCCACCTCGCACTCTTCCCCTCCTTAGTTATTTCTAAAATAAGAATTTTCCCGTGAAGATGACTGGAAGTCTGTGTCTCTGATTGGCTGCTGCGATGCTGTGATATGATGCGATAAGAGAGGAAAGGCCCTGGAAAGCTGGATGACGCACGCCGGGCCTCCTGCTGTGTGAGTGAGTGTGAAGGAATATGTATTTTAGAGTGGAGATTGAGTCTGACTTATCATATCTTCATGTCTTTGTTTTACAGTCGAATTTCACAGATGTGGCTGAGACAACGTTCCTCACATCTGTCTCAACACTCAGATAGGAAAATGTGATGGAAGAGAAACAGATAATTAAATATAGATTGCACATGTCCACGTCCACAAAGTCAAAAGTCTTCTGAGGTTTAAATTTGGCTGATCTTCTCGGGCACAGAGATGCCAGCAGCTGTTTTCCAGTCACTCCATGGAAGTCACGTTCTGACCCTTTGCACTGAGCACGCTCCAACCTGAACGCAAACATCATCCTCTGCTTCAAGCTCGCCCACATGTCCTCTGGAGGATCACTGCATGTGATGGCAGCTGGATTTCTGGCTATGAGCAAACAGTCTCAGGTGAAGCGTCCAGTTGAAGACGAGCCACAAGTGGAGCCCAAAGAAGACGGACGATCGCCGAACTTAAACCGAGTCTTTGATCACGCTGCACTGCTAATTATCTAAATTCATGAAGATGCATATTTAGCCACAGAAAGCGCAGCCATGCAGGTGACAGATGGTTTAGAAAAGTCCCTCTGAAAAACAAAAAAACAGCGATTGTGAGTCTCCGTGAGATTTAAAAATCAAAAACATCTGGAGTGGCTGAAAAGGCTGAGTGAAAGGAGACAACAGGGAGAGAAAACAGCGCTTGTGTGCGTGCCAAGCTCTCCATTGTTGGCAAGACAAAAATAAGGAAACAAATGTGACAAATTCTTGAACATTTGTCTTCATTAAGTCCTCTCTGTCCCTCTTTCCATGAATTTGCATGTATGTGTGGGGCTGTTTAACGCGCCCCGGGGAGCTGAGCGTGACAGCTCCGTGTCCTACCTACACACGAACAGTCTCGCTCAGAGGACGCTCTGTCGTTTCAGGGCCTCGACGTACTGAAACAACCTGATGCCTGCTTGTCAGCTGTAAAAGGCTGATCTTGGCCTCAAAGTCAGAGGTCAGGCTTTCTACCATAGTTGTATCTACTGGAAGGCTGAGGGGTAGCAGTGAAGGTACCCACCAGTCTGTTTAAGCTAAACTGGGGAACTGTAGTCTCCTCGAGATTGAAGGTTTCACCCATCTCGTCTTGTTTCACTTGGATAAATGATGGAAATGTTTCAGAGTGTTTCAGGAAGCCGCTCCTGTGCTCGTCCGCAACACATCGAACCGCCACCATTTAGATTTTCACTCCTCCTCCACGTCTGAAATCAGTTCCTAGAGCCAGGCAGTCGCTGCCTGCGGCCTGGCTTTCTGCCTCGTTATCAATAACATCTGTCATTTGTATAATTGGGGCTGGGGCGCTCGTGAACCGCCTGGTCAGGACGGGTGGGGGAGTGCGCTGGATGTGATCCTCCTGTGGACAGAGCCCTGTTTTTGGGATGATTGGAGAATATGAATGAATCCTAAGCAGGGGCCTCCTGTGTAGGAAAAGATGGAAATCTGGGGTTGGCAGTTGTTTCCCTCTGAAGTAAATTCATGAGATTTATTGTCCTTGATGACACGTACTCTACTGTGCTTTAATATCAAAGTGCCGTCCATGTTTTTATCCACACAAAGGTGGAGGAGCTTGGCTGGCTGAACTGGGGGCCATAGAAAGATAAATATGGATTAATCACTCACATTATCATCTAGTCGATATTTTTGATCAATAAATAATCTTTTCATCTATAAAATGTCAGTCGTTCATTTTCTTCTGCTCTTCAAAGCTTCAGTTTTACTGCAAATAACAGCCTTTAAAAACGTTCCAGGCTCCACACACAACAAGTTATTCGTCTCATTACGGTTCCCCCGGCTGGCTCTATCCTTACCCTCTTATTGAACCTGTGCAGCGATGTGTGCTGCTTATTCTGTAAGTTGGTGTACCTGCAGAGCGCTCAGCAGCAGCCTGCGTGGTGTTGACAGTAGCCGGCGGCGAAGAACAGCGACAAGGGGAAAGATGTTTCCTCCTGACGCGTCGACCCACCGCTCGATTCAGTCTGAAGGTTGTTGTAAAGCAGCTCATCTTCAGTGGGAATGTAAAATCCATCAGAGCGCTACGCTAGCAAACACGAGGAGCAGATCCTCAAAATGAAATAATGCAACAAACTCAGGTGCACTACGTTTTTATTTAGCTTTTTATGAGCTGAGATTAGCTAACACGTTAGAACTTTTACAATAGAAGCATTTTATTCCAAATATATAAATCACACACTTGACTCACATAGTGACCTGTGTGACGCATTTTTAATGAGATCCAGCAATAATCTGACACTACTCATGCAACGGCACAAATAGCAAAACACACAGTAGCTGCCCTGTGTTATCCTCAGGGTTACACACATTAGCAGGTGTGGCCCACTTCAAGTCCATGCACACACCGAGCATTAGTGTCACACTGCAGCTTTGGTCCCACCTTGAAGTAACGAATGCATGAATTGGTTTTTCAGCTTCAGTCTGAGAGACGATGCTCCGAGCTGAGGAAAGATGACAGCCTGGTGAATTGGTGGGAGGAACCTTGGTGGCTCCGAGGTTCCTCCCAACAGGCCACAGCGGTGCCGTAAAGAAACCGATCAAACAGGCTTTGATTGTGATCGACTAACTGATGGTTAGTTTGAATTCAAGTTGTGTCGTGTGGATAGTTCTGCAGTTTGAAAGTACTTCCTAATAATACTGCGTATGTTAAGGCGAGATACACCGAAACGCACTGGTCCCAGCCAGAGGAGGGTAGTAACCAATTACATTTACTCAGTTACATTTACTTATATATATGTGTGTGTGTGTATATATTAGTGCATTAACGTGGTAGCACGGTCAGCTCGTTAACGTGTTGACGCCGTGCAGCCCCACGCACGGGGCGAGCCGCGCTAACTCGTTAAAGGTGCACCAAACTTTATATTTTTGTCTCTCTGATTATCTCAAATTTAAATATTAAACGTTATGATCAGTTACTCTTTACTCAAGTAGCCTTTTTTACTAAATGCTTTTTTACTCGAGTGATTTTCTGGACTTTTCGCGTGAGTAAAACTATGCTGAGGTAGTGCTGTTATTACCTGAGTACACCTCTGGCTCCAGCACAGAGAACTCATCGTTTAACATGGACTCGCTGATGAACGCGACCTTTACCTGCGTGCTGCCGTCACTTCACACTGACATTCTCCATGTCTGCAGAAACACTGAGACGTTTGGTTTTAAATGCAGCAGCAGGACAAAGTTAGATCATTGTTAGTAACGTCACGAAACACTCTTCACCAAAACAACAATATTTAAAGCAGAAGGAAGGGAAACATGATGCATCTCTGCTGTACAGATGAAAGCCTGGTGTCACTGTAGCATTAAAGAAACCACTTTGTGCTGAGTCTCAAAGAAAAGCTGGAGTCTGAAACAAGTTTGGAAATGTTTGTTTTTGCAGAAATGATTGTCTCTTCCCTCCTGCCTTTTCCACTTAATGTATTGCTGTTGGCTCTCAGAGGAGAAGGCAGCACAATTTTAGCTCCCATCAGGCCTACACGAGACAACCAGAGGGAGGAGAGACACAGGGAGATGATCATCCTGCTGTGGAGAGTAGGAGTGTGTCGCATTGGTAATGGGACCACCTGCTATTCCTCCATCTCCTCCTGTTAGTGTGTGTGTGTGTGTTCCTGTCATCTGTATTCTGGTACAGTACAGAGTGTAATACAGCACAGCTACAGGGTGGCCTCAGAGCGGCCACTCAGGAACCCTGACATCACTTTTACTCTAATGAGCAGCTCTTGATTTTATTTTCACAGCAAGTCCAACAGACGTCCTTCATCAGCCACACGTGACTGTGGGTGTATTCACTTTGAGAATGGACCAATCAGAGTCTGCTTTTACCATTCACCTGTAAAAGGCTGATCTTGGCCTCAAGGTCAGAGGTCAGGCTTTCTACCATAGTCGTATCTACTGGAAGGCTGAGGGGTAGCAGTGACAGTACCCGCCAGGCTGTTTAAGCTAAACTGGGTAACTGTAGTTTTCTCTGCATCTACATCACTGGGGCTGGCTGTAGGTCACGAGGTGGAGCAGGTCTCGAGCTGGCTGCTCCACTCTGTGTGCCGTGCAGCATCCTCTAAGTGTGAGTGCTGGATGATTATAGGCATGAGGTATAAAGTAGAAAAGTGCAGAAGCTAAAGGAGATGATTTATAGTGTACGTGGTGAAATGTCTGGTTCACGTTCTCTCAGCCAGACACAAGTTTCAGAAAAGTAGATGAATTTTATTTGTTAGCAGCAGGAACAGTGAACAGACGTTAGTGGCCCAGTTTCATTAAAGGTGCTTGCATTTGTTTGCATTTGTTCAATTCTAGCACTTTATTTGTCATCCATGTCTTTATGGAGCCTGCTTTGTGCGTTGGTGTGCAGTCATGTGCGAACAGGAAGTGTCCGTTCCCAAACTGTTCCCACAAAGTCGGGAGGATGAAATTGTCTGAATTGTCTTTGTGTGCTGAAGCATGAAGGCTTCCTTTGACTGGAACTCAGGGGCCGAGCCCAGCTCCTGAAAGCAACCCCCCCCCTCACGCCTAACCTTACACTTGGCACACTGCAGTCAGAAGTCCTGTTGTCCTGGCAACGGCCAAACCCCGACAGAGAGGCGTGATATGTCACCCCGGAGCGTCTCCACCGCTCTGAAGTCCAGCGGCGGCGTTCTTTACATCAACAAGCGCGGCGCTTTGCATTGCACTTGTTGATGTAAAGCTAGGAGGGAGCTGGTCGCCATGGAAACCCATTCCATAAAGCGCTGTCCCTGTGCAAATCTGAAGCCCACACAAAGTCCCAGTCACGGTACCACGCCGAGTTCACTGAGCTCCTGAGAGCGACTCGTTCTTTCATCAAGGTTTGCAGGATTTGATTTATTACACCTGTGGTCATGGAAGTGATTGGGACACCTGGATTCAGTGATTTGGATGGCTGAGTGAATACCTGTGGCAACATATACATGATTTAAGGTACAAGAACATCTGAAATGCTGCAGCTTCACTGGGCTCCAGCATCCATCAGTATCAGCCGCTACAGCCACTAAATAAATGCAGCACACATTATCATTGAATCTGTTTATGATTCGTTTAACCTTAAAACTCTTTGCAGGTAGAGAGCTGTTCCTACTGTTGCAGGTTTATGTGATCTACAGATCATTTGCATGCAGCCCCTGCTCTCCCAGTAGTTTCAGATTGTTTGAGTAAGAGCAAGGCTAGCTATCTACCCATAATTGCTGCCCCACTCTTTGGGGAGCTAAGCTAACTATTGCTTTGTTTGCTGCCATACAGACACAGTAGTATTGATCTTCTCCTTCCGCTCCCCACCCACAAAGTCTCAAACTGTCACTTCAAAGGAAGCACAATGATCATCCCCTCCTAAGTGCCTTTGTTTGCCTGAGTGTCACCACCTATTGTTGCTGGGTGCATTTTTCAGGTATTTTCAGTATTTGTGAACATGCATGTACATGTAGGACAGCTGGACTCGTGGTCGTACTGACAACAGCAGAATCACACAGCAGACAGCAAATGGAAGATTTTTGCTTCAGTTCACTTGTGCAAAGTGGAGTGAACATGAAGTTAAAAGCTAAACTGAATATAGAAAAAACAATCAATTGAAGACAAATCACTCTGGCCACTGTTCATTAATTCTCCTGCAGAAATCGTTGTGGAACAAGCCGAGAGCTCTTTGTCTCCTGGGTGAGGAAGATGGAGCTCAGGGGTTTGGTTTCTCTCAGGAGGCCTCGCTGCTGCTGCTGCTGCTGCTGCTGCTGCTGCAGTCTTTGCCTCAGTCCTTCATTACAGACCCTCAACTCTTCCCTCAGTGATGTCTGCGGTGTGATGACACTGTAACAGGGCTGAATAGATGAACATGGTTTCCAAGTCCCAGCTGTTATTAGCTTTTAATGCCTCTGATACACAGAATAGGTGTGGACTGAAATACTCGAGTCAGTTGAAATTAGTTCTTCAACAGAAAGTAATTGATCTAGATTGTGAATATAAGGAGCATAATATAATAGATCCAGAAATAGATTCTGAAAGTAACTTTCTCTCTTCTTTTGTTAAAAATTGTAATTATTTCACTCAGGAACAATATGAAAAAGAAATTAACCTAGACGGGAAGCTCTCATTAATTCACTTTAACAGCAGAAGTATGTACTCTAATTTTGATTTCATTAAGGACTATTTGCAACAATTTTCTCGCCCCTTTAGTGTTATAGCCATCACTGAAACTTGGTTCAATGTCGATAAAGGAATAGATTTTTGTTTGAATGGATATGATTTAAAATACATGAATAGATTAAATAAGGCGGGCGGCGGGGTTGCTATATATGTTCATAACTCTATAAAATATGTTGTAACAACTATGTCTATGGCTATTGATGGAATTTTGGAATGTTTGACTATTGAGATTATGAATGAAAAAAAGAGAAATGTTATAATAAGTTGTATATATCGGACACCCAGTTCAAGTATTGACACTTTTAATGAATGGATAGAAAAAACGTTGCTTCGGTGAACCAAAAATTACTATTTATCTGTGGTGATTTTAACATTGATTTGCTAAATCCAACAAGGTTAAAAGCCATTGATGACTTTACTGACACAATGTACAGCTTATCACTATATCCAACAATAACAAAGCCAAGCAGAATAACATCACATAGCGCCATTATTATTGACAATATTTTTACTAATGTCATGGATTTCCAAATTAATAGTGGTCTGCTTGTCTGTGATATAACTGACCACTTACCAGTTTTTACTTTGTGTGACTGTGATTTAAAAAAAATAGATACCAAGATCACGATAGCAAAGCGAACAATAAATGAAGAAGCAATTCATGCCTTCAATTTCGATTTAGCACAACAAGATTGGAGTTCGGTGTATGAAGAGTCAGATGTGGACAAGGCTTATGATAATTTCCTAGATATTTTTACTATGTGGTACAATAAACATTGTCCTGTAAACGAACACATGACAAAGAAAAAAAAGATAAAAAGTCCTTGGCTCACAAAAGGAATTATTAATGCTTGCAAAAAGAAAAACAATCTGTATAAACAGTTTATCAAAGTAAAAACAAAAGAAGTGGAACAAAGATATAAAGCATATAGAAATAAATTGACTGATATTATAAGAACGAGCAAACAATTTTATTATAGAAGAAGATTATATGAAAATAAAAACAATATAAAAGGAACTTGGGATGTGTTAAACAACTTAATTAAACAAGGATCTTCTGGAACATCATATCCTGAATATTTTACTGATGCAAATGGTGAAAATCACAACATGAGTAATATTGTCGATGGGTTCAATAAATTCTTCATAAATGTTGGCCCTGAACTAGCAGCGGACATCCCGTGTCATAAAAATGAAAATATCAGTAATATAAAATCAAATCCCTTTTCACTGTTCCTCTCAGCTACAAATGAGCAAGAAGTAATAAATATCACATTAAAATGTAAAAGTAAGTCTTCAATGGATTATCATGACATAAATATGTCTGTAGTTAAACAGGTTATTCTGAATATTGCTAGTCCCTTAACATATATCTGTAATTTATCATTTCAGTCCGGTTGTTTTCCAAAAAAAATGAAAATTGCGAAAGTAATACCACTATATAAAAGTAATGACAAACACAGTTTTACCAATTATAGGCCTATTTCTCTACTGCCTCAATTCTCAAAAATTCTAGAAAAACTTTTTAATTCAAGATTAGAAAAATTCCTTGAAAAACATCAAATAATAAATGTTGGTCAGTATGGTTTCAGAACGCAAAGAACCACTTCAATGGCGATAATTGAGGCAGTAGAAGAAATTACTGATACACTGGATAAAAATAAATATGCAGTTGGTATTTTTGTTGACCTCAAAAAGGCCTTCGACACAATCAATCACTCAATTTTACTGGATAAATTGGAAAGATATGGTATTCGAGGGAAAGCTGGTAACTGGTTAAAAAGTTACCTAACAGGTCGGGAACAATATGTTAGCATAGGGCATTACCATTCAGAGAAACTTGGTATTGCATGTGGTGTTCCCCAAGGGTCAGTGTTGGGACCAAAACTTTTCAATGTATACATAAATGATATTTTTGATGTTTCTCAAGTATTTAAACTCATACTGTTCGCAGATGACACCAACATATTTTTCAGTAGCGATGATTATACTGATCTTGTAATGACCGTAAACAGGGAGCTAAAATTAATAAAAAAATGGATGGACATAAATAAATTATCATTAAATATAAATAAAACTAAAGCAATGTTTTTTGGTAATTTAAAATATAATATAGAATTACCAATTATCATTGAAGGTGTACCAATTGATAATGTGAGTGAAAACAAATTTTTGGGAGTTATAATTGATAACAAAATTTCATGGAAACCCCACGTCAGACACATAAAAACCAAAATTTCTAGAAGCCTCGCAGTTTTGAACAAAGTGAAACAATTCCTTGATAAAGATGCACTTCGTACTCTGTACTGTACCCTGGTTCTTCCATATCTTACATATTGTGTGGAAGTGTGGGGAAATACATATAAAAATACAACTAATCCATTAGTCACAGTACAGAAACGAGCACTGCGTATTATTCACAAGGCTGGTTATCTAGATCATACTCACAAACTCTTTCTTCAGGCAAAGTTACTTAAATTCCAGGATCTGGTTAATTACAATACATCCATAATTTTTTATAAAGCTTTTACTAAACTTTTACCGGCAAATTTACAAACTAGATTTGAAATTCGAGAAAAGGTTTATAATGTGAGAGGCTTTGGAGAATTCAAATTACCCAGAACTCGAACAACCCGTAAAGGCTTTTGTGTGTCTGTATGTGGTGTGAAAATCTGGAACAGTCTGAGTTTACAACTGAAACAATGCAAAAATATTCATAGATTTAAATTTCTCTACAAACAGTTGGTCTGGTCACAGTATACTCAATGATGGGTTTTAGTGTGCTCTGTAATGTCTGTCCTCTTACCATTGCTGGTATGGATTCCAAAATAAAAAAAATAAATAAAGTGTGCGTATGTATGTACATATATGTACTTGTGTGTGTAGATATATATGTATGTATATGTATGTGTGTTTGTTACTTGTAGTTATTACTGCCTGTTACCTGTGGTAATGCAATTTATAATTTATATATTCTGTATTCAGTTATGAAGGCTCTAATTGTTGGTTGCGAGCTGCCGCTTAGATGCTTGTATGTGCCCGGGGCTGTTGATGGGTCTGTATGCAATGATGGGCGTAGCTGCGGGAAGTTTATTGTTTTGTTTTTTTTTGTTGATGAGTGAGTATAGGGGTGGGATTTAATAAGTTTTCTTCGTCCCACTCCTTTTTCAGGCAAGTTTTGTTTTTTGTTTTGTGTATTTTATGTTCAATATAGGTATTTGTTGTGCCTGAAAATGAATAAATAAATGAATGAAATGAAATGAGTATTGACTGAGGACTGTTCTGCTGTTGTCTGAAGAACTGCAGACAAATGTAATTAATCCAGTTTTTCCAAGTTCACTACCAAAAAAGGAGCTTTAAGGTCGGACCGAACCACCTGGCTCGAATTTTATTTCTTGTTAATTCATTAATAAACTCACTGAAGGGCAACATGTTGCCTGTGAATAACTTCAGCTTCAAAGAAAGAAGGTTTCAAGGTTTCACTGCATATTAGATCATTGGCATTAGCAGCATCCAGTCGCACCAGTATTACTAAGACTGCTGCTGCTTCTGTTTAGTGCAGGCAGGGAGAGACGGATACGTCTTATGTTATTTATTAATTATCTGAATTAATACAGAATCAGTCAAAGTGACTCTGACGGTCCATTTTTTACATTTAAATAAATGATCTCATTTTAAAACCGTGTACTAATAAAGTGTGTTTTTACTGTTTTTTTAAACGTTTCATGTTCCTTTACCTGAGCATCTGTTAGCGTTAGCCACGAGCCTGTTCAAAACTCCATAGATGAAAACATAGTGCACTCTCACCTGCACTGGATGTACCCGCAGTTCAGATTCTCATGAGCAGCAGAGGATTAGGGGTGATGTTAGTTGCCTGTCTGCACTGACAGTTGCAGTTTACAGTTGAACAGTGGAGGCCGGCGAGTAACAGCGGTGATATCGGCTGCTGGGAACCGTCTGGAGTGTGGAATAAACTGGAAAAGTCACTTTGTCCACGTATCTGCATTTCTCAGGTACTCTGCAGTGTTCGCAGTACTCGTGAGTGGTGAGGAATCGGTTTGAGTCGGGAGGCGGTCACATTCAGGGAGAGCCCTGCTGTCATATCAGGCCACAGGCTTTAAAAACAGTCCTGCTCTGAGGTTCTGTTCAGCCACACTGACCCACAGAGTCAGATTAAGGATGAGGACCTGCAGAGTGTGAAGGGGATGCTGAGCAGCGTCTCCGAGCTGCTGCAGAATGACACATTCACTGATTTCTCTGGGGGCGACTTCTTCCTCTCCTGATATGAGATTTAGAGGCTTTTTTAGAGGAGCAGCTTTGACATTATACAAATATCGGTGCGTAATGATTGGTTGTGGCTAAATTTGGAGCGGTGAGATTAGTTTTATCTTCTCTGCCATGGCTGGAAACTGGAAGCAGGCCAAACTGAGGAGAAATGTGTCACTTCCTGTCCTCCACTCATTACTCTTTTTTTGTCTCTCTGTGTGTTTGTGTTTGCCGTTGTGCTGATTTGTGTTTGTGTTGTCAATTTCCTCCACTTATTGTTTCTCCCAGCTCGTTTCCAAGCTGATGAGCCCACGGGGTTTTCATAATGCTGAATTTCTTTCTATACAGTTTTACCAGAAATCTTAATTCTAGCTACGATCTGAGTGTTTTCAAAGATGCCGTGCAATCCAGATGGATTTGGAAGTCACCATCGCCGCACAGAAACGCATCACAGAGGCGGTACATGAGGAAAGACCCAGGTGTCCCGATGTCTCGTCGTGTCATCCTGCTCCTCCTGAGGAGTCCAAGTCATTTCCAGGCCTAAAGGGATAATGCAGCCAGCATAATCTTGTTTGTGGTCTATTCCCATTTGGGTCTGCCTAGAATATCTCCCTAATGAGGTGTCCAGGTGGCATCCTGGTTAGACGCCAGAAGCACTTCAGCTACTTCCTTTCAAGATGAAAGAGCAGCAGTTCCCTACAAATGTATGAGCCTCTCATTCTCTCCCTCAGTGTCCACAGACCCTGAAGAGAACCTGTTAGGCCAGAGCTTTGGTCCACAGGGTGAGGGCAAATAATAATTCAGCTGGAACTTAAAAGTCTTACTTTTTTCATCTTAGCTCCCCGATCAGCAAGCTAGAGAGTTTAAGTGTACACATGACTGCAGGCCCGATCCGGACGCCTGCACTCGCTCTCTGCTCTGAGACGCTTTAACTCTTTCTGGCTGGCACTCTTCCTGCGAGGTGCTCACCGCTTTTCCTGCTTCAGATTTAAAATCGCTGATCCTCTGCCGACTTTCTTCACGCTCAGCCGAAGAACTCTGTAGGTCATATTTCTGAATCTCTGCTGCATGCTGAAGGCATTAATGTAATGCAAATCGAGAGATCTGCAGCTTCCCGTGTTGATTTACAGCGAGCATAAAACTTTCTTCTCTTGAGTTTAAATATTTTTCTGAGTGAGGAGATGAGAGAGGAAGGTCTGAAGTAAAGAGGATGAAAAAGATCTGTCTTAATTTATGAAGGTCGGGGTGATCCTCTGTAATAAAGTTTTGGAAGCTGGCAAAAAGTTTTTATTCCGACTCTTTCTGGAAAACGAACCAACATTTAAGAGTGTAATGACTGAGAAGTGTTTTCTTCTGGCTGCGCACTCCAGTAAACCTCTGTGCTCCACTTGTAAAGATCTAAAAAGAATAATTACGATAACATATATTTATATTTCCCATCTTGACCGTAGGTTCCGAGTCTAGCGTTCAGCGTCCCAGTGTCCATATTCGTGGATAGCTTCAAGTCCTGTTTTCCTTCTGCATCCAGTGTCGACTTTGAATAAAGAACATTTACAGAGAACGAGAGACGAGATAACCCGGCACCGTAAACGGAGCAAAACTCGACTCCTGCTTTTGTTCTTCTGTTCGCCGAGCCGCATCGAGTGTTTTCGTATCGGCGCTTCTTCATGTTCCGCTCTGCTTCCTGATGAAGTTTCTCCTCAGAAAAACTTTCCTTTTTCGTGCCTGCAGGACTTCAAGGTTCGTTTGCTTCTGTAAAGCATAGATAGGAAAAATATAAATAAGTAAAAAATAAGACGATGTATACAGTGTCCATCATAACAGGACTGAAGGAAACGGATTCGGATCCAAAGTTTGTGGTTCAGTCGGACACATTGTGATTTTTCTTTTTTTCTGGAACAGCTGCCTTCGAGAGATTGTTGTTGTGTCGTACTGTGTGAACAGGGAGCAGCGAGTGTAGCGGGAGAGTTATTCAGAGCTTACACAGCATTACCCGGCTTATGTTTTTAGCTCAGAAAATGCAGTATGATTGTGAAACAGATAGGCACGCCGCTCATTCTCTCATACAATCCGGTCTTCCCTGCTGGGAAGCAAAAGATAGCAGCTACGCCAAACCCTGCTGTGGCAGAATCAGTGGTTTAGAAGAAATCTTTCAGCACAGAAGGTCTTGCTAACTCGATATGATACCATCTCATCATTGAAAAGCAGCTGCTAACGAGGGCGAACCATCCAACCATGTTTGGGAAGTTTGTAGGTTTTCTATTCAGTAACAGATTCACCCCTGAAAATGTAAAATCTCCACAATTATCAGCAAGAACATGAACATCTGGAACGGCCATCCGATCGACTCGATGGTTGCGTGAAAAAGAAACCTGATCACTGACCCCGTGAGAGTCAAACTCAAAGCTAATATGAAATGAGTTTGATTATTCCCATCAAAGTTTCCTAATTCTCTTCTGCATCTTTTATTGTTTGAATTTATTCTTCATCATTTCACCCAAGTCTCACAGCTGTTGTACACGACGCCTTTGAGTGGAGTGCATCATTACCGTCGGTTCATATGTATCTGACTGCTTCCCACGCCCTTTCAAGGTAATATGTCTTAATATCATTTAATAAATGCGTTCAGCAGATATCCGGAGACCACATTAGAATGAAATTGCTCCAATTTAACATGGTTAGACTGTCTCCCCTGCTTATCATCTGCATTCTAGAGATGCATTGATCATTATTAGTTTAGATAAATGGTGTGTTCTGAGATCAAGAGGAACATCTTTACCGTGATGTACGCTCTACAGTGTGGAAGCTGTATGAATGAACTCGGATACTCATTAAAGTTTCAAATGGTTCCTCCACGGAGGCTGAAACCTGGTCTGAAAAATAAATAAACTGGAGTCATGAAGGGGAAGTGCTGCAATCCTCTCTGTCAGCAACTCCACTTTTACCCACTGAAACAAATTACAGGTAGATTGGTTTGGTTCATTAGTGGATGCAACACCCAGTGCATCATGGGAATCCCCCAGCAGCCTACACCTACTGCAGCATAACTAAGGGAGGATTCAGGGTCACCTGGTCCAGCCCTAACTATATGCTTTAGCAAAAAGGAAAGTTTGAAGCCTAATCTTGAAAGTAGAGATAGTGTCTGTCTCCTGAATCCAAACTGGAAGCTGGTTCCACAGAAGAGGGGCCTGAAAACTTCAAAAGAGTAAAATAAGATCACAGATTAATCTCCTCATTCCTTCATTACTCAGTATATTCAAAGTCATGTACAAGCAGCTGTTATTTCATACATGAGCGTGGAGTAGACACAGATTCTTGTAAAGCATTTTTCTTGTTTTAAATGGTTTCCCTGCAGTTTCATCATGTGCAGCTGTTTAAAACTGAGCCCCAGTTTATGCCTTCTTAATGCAGAGCTGCTATTGATCCAGGCTGTTTAAGGAAAGATGAGTGACCTTATTCGGCTTTCTGTAACTTGACTTTCATCTTATAATTCATGAAATGCAGTCTGTGCTTTCCTTTGGAAGTCAGTGAACAGGACTGTAAACAGGCGGGTGTGTAGGTATCTCAAAAAAACATCACCACATTATAGCAACTGTAATATCAAAGATTATTGCTAATGCTAGCAATTCAAAGTGGCCACAGGTTGCTTTAATTCATAGTTTTTTTCTAAAATGTCCACAAGTGACAGCAGATCAGCCACCCGCAGGAAACTCTGAGGAACACGGGCCCAAACTCGCAACAAAAACGAAGTCCTAGACTTTCTAATTTAAGTGCGTGCTGTGTGAATATCAGCAGGTTGCCTCATAATGGGTCTGTTCACAAAACTCATTAATCAGGGAGAAAGAGCTCAGCGTTTGAGCATTGTGTCTGAAACTAGCATCGAACACTTAAATTAAACATGACAGGGAGGCAAGAAAATGACTTATTAAATGTAATTGGTTGATTTTTGAAAATATTTCATGCTTTTGACCTTAAGCTGAAGGTTATGGTTTACAGCCCATCTGCTATCAACTCACAAACAAGCATCACTTAAAGTTCACGTCGTTAATTAATGATTATTTGCGTTTCTTAAGAGGCGAGCTGTCGGGTGCGGGCGGGGTTTCACAGCAGCAAGCGTGACCAGCTGAGGCGATGCTTTGCATGTCGATGAGGCCGCTGCGACGGCCCGAGGAGCAGGCTGAAGGGTGTTTGGGTGTCGACGTAAACATGTCAACGACCGCTTTGAGCTGCTGCACTTCTCCTTTTATTTAAATGACTTCCTGCATTCGTGGAGGTCATTCCTAAATCCTGGCTCCCAACACAGCCAGAGACCAAGGACTTTAGCCTCATTTAGTCTTGGATTATCTGATGTAGATTTATACAGCGAAGCACAATCCCACCTGCTGCCCTGCAACATATCTTTCAGCATTCTTCGGGCTTTATATTTTTCCGCGCCGCAACTCAAATTTGTTTCCCTGGAGAAGCAAAGCAGTACTGACAGATGAAGGCTAAAGCCTTGTAGCTGCTGCAGCAGCAGAGTGAGGCTGCACTTTTCAGCCACAAGGCCAGCTGATGCCCAGGTCTCCGGTGCACATTTTCACTGTCCTTCATCACGTGCAATGCAAAGCTCTGTTTTCCATTTGGACATGCTGAGGCGTGTCCTAACTTGGCTGCAAACCAAACCATCAAACGCGTTGACTGCAAAGTAATTTCATTCCAATTAGATTCAGAGAATTCTGCTCTTTGGGTTGTTGAGACGTGAGGAGCCTCGTGTGTCAGCGCAGAGATACGATGCGAGCGCTCCACAGGTTCTAAAAACGCTGTGAAACTGGCGTTTGATTGAGCTGCTCACACAGACTTTGGTGTCCAATTACCATTCAGAAGATTAAAATTCTGCTTCACTTTATATTCATGGTGAAAAAACATCCGTAAATCCACTTAGAAATCGTAGAAAACAAAGACTCTTCATGACTTGGCTGAGATTTATTGCTCTCGTGATTTTCCTTCAGTTGCACAGCAGTTCAATGACAGTCGTCTGCACATCCGCCGGTACTTTGAAAACAGACTTTTAATGAGGAGTGGCATTCTGCCATATCTGCCACGCTCTACTTTTATTACATTATTTTCAAACTAGCATTTCATCTTTCTGAAGGGTGTTCAAGCAAAAGGTGGCAATTAACTGCTCTCTGTCAATTGGTCAGATCATAAATCTGCTATGGCACGGCTCAAGAGTCAGCGTCTTGTCTTTCAGAGGAGCCGGGATAAAAGGAAGGAGAAACCAGGCAAGGTGGGGGAGGCAGCGAGATAAATAGAGGAAAAAAGAGGAGGAGGATCTTTGTCACGGTCTTGTCCAACAGACTGAGGCGCTAAGTGGTTGACTGGCAGGGTGCCTGAAACTCAGACAACAACACTCCCACACCAGCTCAGGCAGAGATTTTCTTCTTGCTGCTGTTGGATTTTAGCTACTTTTTGTGATCTAATGTTCTTACTTTTCTTAGAATGTCCTTAGAAACGTCCTCATCCTGCCCACAAAGCAAGTGCATTCATCAAACAGTTTTGTCTTCGTGCAGCGTGGACTGTGACCTTAACACTGACCCATTTAACTGCTCGTTAATGCAAAGGTCCAATCAGCCAATCACATGGCAGCAAGTCAGTGCAGTTGTAGAGGCGATTAAGTGATTTAAGGGACTTTGACTGGAACCACTTGTTATAACCAAAGTATACAGAAGAGCATCTCTGAATGCAAACATAGCTAACCTTGAAGCTGATGCTAGAGCAGCAGAAGACCACAGAGCCATTTCTGTCTGCTAACAACAGGAAACTGTTAGCACACCGCAGAACTCCAGTTTCCTTATTTATTCCATCTAGTAGTGTATGACTTCATCAGACAGTGAAACGCAGGGTGACATCACCTTAAATCACCTGTGATAGGTCACCTGAACGTGAACAATGACAATAACTCCCAGTATAATATCAATATCAGCTAAAACGGCTCACCACAACTGGATGGATGAAAACTGGGAAAATGTTGCCCAGTCTGAAGCTTTTCCTGCAACACTCAGACGGTAAATTCAAAATTTGGCGTAAATAATTTGGAAGCGTAGATCCATCTGGCTCCGCAGCTCAGGCTGGTGTAATGATGCAGGTAGTTTTTTGGCATATTTTGGGTCCCTAAGTATCAGCTGAGCATCATTTAAAGACCACATCCTGTCTGTCAGTACTGTTGCTCACCATCTCCTGATGGCTGCTTCCTGGAGGACAACATACGGCGTCACAAAGATCAGATCACCTCAAACTGGCTCCTTAAATATGACTTCTGTGCTCAGATGGCATCATGAACGCAGCCAACAAATCTGCAGCCACCCTGTGATCAACATCTGTGAGGAATTTTGAATCTGTGCCATGAGGAATGAAAGCAGCTCCAACCTGATACTGGCACCATGTATCTAACGATGTGGACGGTAAACGTGGGCTGTTCTTGAATGTGGTCATCAGTATATGCTTTACAGGTGATGGATGAATAGATGGGTTTGTTACATGATGAACACAGTACGAACATCGCGTGGGCTTTGACGGGTGCGTCGACCTGCTCTTCTCCTTCGCTTGGCTTAAAGTGCGACCAGCTCTGCTCGGTGACATCTTGGCTGCAGTGCATGATGGGATTTGCTGCCGATGACGCTGCGCTCAGCTGCTGAGGCCCGGCTCGCACACAGAGGCTGGGTGAAAGCAGCTAATAAAAATGTTTATTAAACAATTCTCAGTGGCATCGGCCGCAATTCATCTCCCTCTGCCCCCACCTGCCAAAACACACAGACGTACCTCGACTGTACTGCTGCAGCAGCAGTGTGTTCACACACTCACACACACACAGCCATGGTGAGTCATCTCTGCTGCATTTAAAGCAGATTTATACAGTGTTGTGGTGAAGCTGCTAGAAAGTCAGACTCTGCTTACACCCGCAGTAAATAAATAGATCCAAGATCACTCCTACACACACACAGAGACAGAACAGCACGCAAGATCCCATTCTCAAATACCAGCGAGTCAGCTGAGCAGACGGTCTGTTGCTTTGTTGGTCAGCTGTTTGGTTAATGAGCTGTTTGGTCAGTCGGTCGTTCTGGCTGCAGGTTTCTTGGCCGAGGTGAGAGGGTTTCATTTCTCAAGATGAAATGCATAAAAAGAGCTTCACCTCGTCCTCTCGCTTTAACAGATGGTATCAGCGTGGATGCCCGTGGATGACTGACATGTAGACTAATGCACGCCCAGAGGTGTACGTGCATAAAAACCTGCTAGTTCTTATATGAGTGCTGTGAGAGCTCAGTCGGGACAGAATGAAGCTTTCTGTGTATTATTTTCACTTTTCCTTAATCCTGACCAGTGTTGGTCAAGTTAGTTGAAAAAAGTAATCAGCAACTAATTACTGATTACTTCCCCCAAAAAAGTAATCCCGTTACTTTACTGATTACTTATTTTCAAAAGTAATTAATTACTTAGTTTCTTAGTTACTTTTTAAAAACACGATTTACAACCTGAGTAGGTGATAAAGTAAACTCAAAGTAAGGTCAGTACTTCCACGCTTTAAACGCTGCACGCTCATACTCTCTCTGCACTCGATATGTGATCCATTGTTGATCTGCACACAGCTGTTGTCACGAACGTTGCACTCGCTTACGTCACTGTCGTGAGACATTCTCGCAAAAAATCACGGTTTTAGTAACGCAGTAACTCAGCGTTCCTACGGGAAAGTAACGGTAATCTAATTACCGTTTTTGCAATAGTAATCCCTCATTTTACTCAGATTACAGTAAGGCGTTACTGCCCATCTCTGATCGTGACAGTGTGCAAATTAAAAGAAACTACAGTGAGAAAAATGTCTTTTCATTCGCAGTTTGTTTCAACAAACCAGGGGCCATCCCTCCTCCTTCCTGTTAAAGGGGTTTTCCCTCCCACTGTCACCAGTTGATTGTTGGGTTTTCTCTGTATGATTGTTGGGTCTTAACGCGCCACGAGACGAGTGTTTTTGAGAGAAACCCTACCCTGCAACATGTGGCTAGCTTGGACAGAATGATATGTGATAACTGGACTGAACCACAGTCTCCACAGCCACACATGACACACAGTCCTGCATGTGTTTGCACATTGGATATTTCATGATTGAGGAGTTCTATTGAAGCTTGTGTTGTTTACAATCTTTCAAATCCAGGTTCTCTTACTGTCAGCTGTGATTTGTCGATATCTAATCTTTACACCGTGCAGGTTTTAGGATGTTTTATTGACCCGGCTGAAGAAAAAAAGTTGGATTTGTGCTGCAGCCGGCCTGAAGGGATGAACGCGATGACCTTGCTTAGGTTGGAGCACAGAAAGTTGGTGTTCGCCTGTCCTTTAATTCACAGAAAGATGCTTGAGCTGTCTGTCCCAAGCTGAAGGATAAAGAAGGTAAAGAAGGCGTTTCCGTTCACTGGGAAGCTGAAATTCCTGAACTTTCCTTTGTGTGCAAACTAGCACAAAGATGTGACTGCAAGCTGCCACCACACGGCTGAAAACCTTGGCAGAATAAGGCCTCGACGAATCGCAGATAACCAGGCGTGATCGGGCATTTGTCAGAACGACATGCTTTTACAAGTTCATCACATTCATGCAGGGTGGTTGGGAAGGTAATTAGCCGTGTAACGGTTGATAAATTATTTGATTGTCAGTGAGCCATCTGCGCTGCTTATCAATTAGCTGCTCTGTGGGTTTTCTACCTGATAGAGAAAGCACCCAACGCATGAGGAACACTTTGGCGTCTGTAGTCATAACAGTCGTCCGTGGAACTTTCTATGAGTAAATCAGTTAAGCGCTCTTTCTTTCAGCATGTTCTTTGTCTGCCTGAGACGAAACTTAATTGAACAGCTGAAGCGATATTCTCCACCTTTCGACACGTCAGCGGTTGAGCCTCAAACTTCTCGCCCCGACGGCGCCCTCGGCATTGTTTTGGCCCGCTGTTTTCAAACTTGTGACGTTTCTGACGTTGAATTGTTAAATGAGATAATTGGATCGGCTGTATAATAGTGTTTTCATCTTTTGGAACATTTTGAAGAAATTTCCATAAAGCTAATGTGCCGCTCTGTACTTAACAGAGCACCGGCGCTCACTTCTCAGCTGTCAAGACGCCAGGCTGAACTCGCTCATTTTAAGCACCGCAGGTCTTCAAAGAGAGCCGAGTACAGGAAAATAAGCATTTCTAAGGCCTCCTGTCCGTTACATGTCATGGCTGGCCAGGTTAGGCTGTTAGTGAACTTTTAAAGCTGTATCATGCACTCTGTATCAAATGTTTGTGATTTATTTGTGGTCGTTTTATCCCCGTGGTCATGTTTTTGCTTCTGATGTTGTGATATGGAAGGACAGAAATGATAAATCATCAAAGTTTATCTTGTTTATAGACAGAAAACAATCCTCACATATTATATGTTTGGATCAATATGAAGACATTTTGGACAAAATGTTCCTTTGTGAATAGTAAATGGAGATTAGGAGATCAGTGTGCTCCCGACTCGTCAACACATCGCAGGGATGATGAAACACTGCTGCCTTTGATGGTCTGCAGCAGAAATATTAGTCTGTGAAACTAATTATTCACATTTTATTAAAGTCCGAAGGCGGCTAGGTGTCCTGCAGGTCTTTGGTACAGGAAGTTAACGGCTGTGTCGAAGCGAAGCAGCAAACAACCTCTCGCTGTTAGCCCTGCTGGTGCCAACCACACTCAGCAAACAGACGGTGCCTTACATTTAAATTTTCTGTGTATTCTACAGTCATTACTTCTCCCATAAAAGCAGCATTTGATGACCTCTCCTGTACACTTAACAGTAAATATGAGTAAAGATGTTGTTTGTGGACCATTAGAAAAGGTGTTGGCCTTTTCCAAGGGTAACCCCTGAGCTCACCCTCACCAACCTCTGATGCACATCCAGTCATTTTGTCCTGGAAGCAAAAAAAAGAAAAGACAATGAGGGTTACAGCTCCAAGGGAGGAAGGACTAAACCTAATCGGAGTTTGTTTCCTGAACCAAGTAAGAAACGAGGTGAAGCTGATTGCAAACAGAGCCATAGTGCATCAGCCCCGTTCTTCTGGTTCAGTCTTTTCATTCATCATATGCAGACTCTGTCAAACACCACCGCTGTGGTCGGTTCATGGCGGCGCACGTGCCAAAGGCCACTTTGTGCAAACACCAGAAACACCAGCAGTTTTGACAAACAGCCCAGAAACGAGGGCCGCTGATTAAAGCTCTTCGGCTTAAAAACGAAGTCACATATAGTTTGCAGTCAGTACTTACTAATGACTAATTTGTCTGAATGCAATGAGAACTCATAATTATATCAAGACTGCACATTCCCACTGCAGAGAGATAATGAATCAGCAGTCAAATTGATTTCATTTTTTCCCTGTCTGATGGAGGACTCAGTCAGCAGCAGTGAATCTCCCAGTGGCGACCTCTTAAATCTGTCTCCTCCTCTCTCTCTCCTCGACCTGCTGTCCCGTCCCGGGTGAGTGCCTCTGCGGGCTCGCTGATTGATGGGTGTAATGGCCTGTCTATGGACACACCATCCGCCAGTCTATCCCTGCTATTCTGACCTGGTTAGAGAACAGCCTGCCTGCCTGCACATCAACCTGAGATTGGAGGGGAAGGAGAAATAACAGGCAGAAGGATGAGGGGGAAATACGGGGAAGGAGAATCGGGAGGAACAATGAAGTGGAAGGCAGCAGAAAGAGATGTAATAACATTGATATCACTGCGTTTTTAGCAGTAATTAAACAAAAATCAATAAATGAAATTAATTCATCAGTCCCAGCTGCTTTTCTCACTGACTCAGTCATGGAAGTGAATGTTTTATGCAGGCTGAGCTCTGCAGCACTCATGTTCAAGGCCGTTTGGTGCACTTCTCCACCTGTATCCCTGCAGCTTCACCACCTGTATCCCTGCAGCTTCACCTGTATCGCTGCAGCTTCTCCACCTGTATCCCTGCAGCTTCACCTGTATCGCTGCAGCTTCTCCACCTGTATCCCTGCAGCTTCACCACCTGTATCCCTGCAGCTTCTCCACCTGTATCCCTGCAGCTTCACCACCTGTATCCCTGCAGCTTCACCTGTATCGCTGCAGCTTCTCCACCTGTATCCCTGCAGCTTCACCACCTGTATCCCTGCAGCTTCACCTGTATCCCTGCAGCTTCTCCACCTGTATCCCTGCAGCTTCTCCACCTGTATCCCTGCAGCTTCACCTGTATCCCTGCAGCTTCTCCACCTGTATCCCTGCAGCTTCTCCATCTGTATCCCTGCAGCTTCTCCACCTGTATCCCTGCAGCTTCTCCACCTGTATCCCTGCAGCTTCTCCACCTGTATCCCTGCAGCTTCACCTGTATCCCTGCAGCTTCTCCACCTGTATCCCTGCAGCTTCTCCACCTGTATCCCTGCAGCTTCACCTGTATCCCTGCAGCTTCTCCACCTGTATCCCTGCAGCTTCTCCACCTGTATCCCTGCAGCTTCACCTGTATCGCTGCAGCCTCTCCACCTGTATCGCTGCAGCTTCTCCACCTGTATCCCTGCAGCTTCTCCACCTGTATCCCTGCAGCTTCTCCACCTGTATCCCTGCAGCTTCACCTGTATCCTTATGATCAGTACTTTCTCCACCTTTGTCTTGATGTTTGCATTTTTGCTGAAAATGCAAACATCAAGGGTCTGTCTTGGTCATGGTCGCAGCAGATGGCCCCGCCCCTCCCTGAGCCTGGTCGGAGGTTTCTTCCTGTTAAAAGGGAGTTTTTCCTTCCCACTGTCGCCAAAGTGCTGCTCATAGGGGGTCACATGATTGTTGGGTTTTCTCTGTGTGTATTATTGTAGGGTCTGCTGTACATAAATAAAAGTGAGTTGAATTGAATAACTGCCATTAAATAACTTGCAAGTAAAAGTAGACTTGAGTTTCTCTAAAGTGGATCAGAGATTTCTTGGCTGAACTTTCCTCCAGCTTGTTATTGAAAGATTTGAATTGTGGACTTTTTACCTTCTTCACTTTCCTGTATTTGGTATAAACACAGCAGTGAGCCTGCATGATGAGAGTTTCCGCGCTAACCTTGAATTTCGAATGCAGCCCTGCTGCTGTTACTGGTGTGTCTTGTTTTACTGTATCTCTGCCAGGCCTCAGTGATTTTCTGTAATATTAGAAGCTTTAACAAAAGTCTCCGCTGCCCATATCTTCTTAGACAGACGTGTTTCTTTGTGTTGCTGGCAGAGAGGCTTCACCGCTCTGCTCTCTGTCTTTGCCTGGCTTCTTTTTTTAATCCCTTACCATCTCATTTGGGTCTCCTCGTTTAGCTGGCAACAAACAGATCAATAAAGAGCCTCAGGTTTGCCTTTAAAAGATAAGCATGTTTTGAGCTGGACTGAAAATTGCTACGAGATTATTATTTTTTAAAAACAGCGTCCATCCTGTTTCTGTTTTTATTGATCATCTTTTTAGAGCAGCGCAGTTATGATGCAGATGGTCAGAAGAGAGCGAGAGAGATTACATATTACCAGCCCATCATCATCATCATCTTCATTACTACAAGCTCCTCTTTACCCTCGAGGGTTTTGGAATCACGATGAGTCTGTTTCAGAGTTCGAGCTAATAAGCTGCTGTTTAAGATTTGCCTTTATTCCTCCCTAAATGACTCTGGAGAGCCTGGTCGAGGAGCAGCGCTGTGAATGTACCAAACTGTAGCTCCTTTAGAGCCTTTTAAAGGTCACTTCATTGTCTCTGTCTCGCAGCACACTGAGAGTTACAGAAGTCAGAAATGAGACGGATTATCTGCCCTGAAAAACCAAGAACTCTGATATTATTATTATTATTAAACTATTAGTACTTATGAGTATATTTATGGTCAGTTTAATCCAGATGAATGAACAAATCTAGGAGTTGGTTGATTCATCGATATCAGTGCTGTGGTCATTATAGTGACATTATTATAAATTTTATTGTTATTTAAATCTTTAGTATTCATTCAGCTGTACACTCTACACTGTCGCTCCCACTCTGCCAACAGTACACACGAACTGACAGGTCAACATCGCGTCGTAAGCGTGTATCGCGCCGCCATGCTGCTGTGATTGGCTCGCCCGTATCATGTGATAAGTGACTGTTAGCTATTTTTAGAAGCAAGTGAAATGATTGCGACGGCACAGCTGGTTGAAGACTTCCGGGCGCACAAACACAGCTTGGGTGGCTCTCAGTTGAGGCGTTGCCAGGTCTTAAAGAGTTAAACAACAATCTCACGACAGTTACAGTGTTTTCCAGTGATGATGCACGCGTGTGACGTGTAGGGGAAAACAACCGTCGCCGTATGTGGAGGATAACATGTGACATTCCTGCAAAAATAATATCAAAGTCTAATCTTCCATCCACAGAGATTACAGTGATTTGCTGTGAATAACAATCCTGTCATCAAATATAAATGCAATCCAGGACCTGATTTCATCTGCAGCATATAAAGCATATAATTATAACATAATGAAGACCAGAGGATTTGTCAAATATAACTAAAACTCAGTTAAGAGGAGACTGAAGCTATAAAAAGGCTTATTGCAGCTCTGTTGGATGGACTCAGGTGTGCTTCATCTCAGAGTCTCACTCTTCATCCGGCTGCATAAATGACACGCTGCTTCCTGCACTGGCACTAAACCTTGGATTTGGGCATTAATCACGAGGAGCAGAACCATCAGATATGGGCGTAATTCAGAATCAGAATCAGAATCAGAATGGGTTTATTGCCAGATGTTGAGGTTTACAACATTAGGAAATTGCTGCGGTGCTTCAGTGCAGACAATAAGAATTAAAGTGCTATGTAGAAAGAAAGATATGTGCATGAGATATACATGAGATATATACATGAGAATAAGAATTATGAGTGCTACGTAGAAAGATATATACATGAGTGCAGGTGGTGATCAGTGCCAAACATGAAATGATGCAGTGACACAGCGTAGGGTCATGTGTTAGTGGTGGGAACAGTCATATGGTTATTGTTCATGTGTCCAACAGCAGAGGGGAAGAAACTGTTCTTATGGCGAGAGGTTCTGGTGCGAATGGACCGGAGCCTCCTGCCTGAGGGGAGCAGGTCAAACAGACTGTGTCCAGGGTGAGAAGGGTCAGCTGAGGTCCGGGCTGCACGCCGCAGTGTCCTGGAGGTGTACAGGTCCTGCAGAGATGGGAGTCTGCAGCCAATCACCTTCTCAGCAGAGCGCACAACACGCTGCAGTCTCTGTTTGTCCCTGATAGTGGCTCCAGCGTACCACACGGTGATGGAGGAGGTGAGGATGGACTCGATGATTGCAGTGTAGAACTGCATCATCGTCCGTGTTGGCAGGTTGAATTTCTTCAGCTGCCTCAGGAAGTACATCCTCTGCTGGGCTTTCTTGATGACGGAGGTGATGGTGGGCTCCCACTTCAGGTCCTGGGTGATGGTGGTACCCAGGAAGCGGAATGAGTCCACAGAGGTGATGGGGGTGTCAGTCAGGATGATGGGGGGGAGTGGAGCTGTGTGCTTCCTGAAGTCCACAATAATCTCCACTGTCTTCTGGGCATTCAGCACCAGGTTGTTGTGGCTGCACCAGGACACCAGACGTTCAACCTCCCTCCTGTAGGTAGACTCATCCCCGTCAGAGATGAGCCCAATAACGGTGGTGTCATCTGCAAACTTGATTAGCTTGACAGACTGGTGGGTGGAGGTGCAGCAGTTGGTGTACAGGGAGAAGAGCAGAGGAGAAAGAACACAGCCCTGAGGGGAGCCGGTGCTGATGGTCCGGGAGTCCGAGACATTCTTTCCCAGCCTCACGTGCTGTTTCCTGTCCGTCAGGAAGTCAGTGATCCACCGGCAGATGGGATCAGGCACATTCATCTGGGAAAGCTTGCCTCGGAGATGGTCTGGAAGGATGGTGTTGAAGGCAGAGCTGAAGTCCACAAACAGGATCCTGGCGTAGGTTCCTGGGGAGTCCAGATGCTGCAGGATGAAGTGTAGGGCCATGTTGATGGCGTCATCTACAGACCTGTTGGCTCTGTATGCAAACTGCAGGGGGTCCAGGAGGGGGGCCGTGAGGGTCCTGAGATGGGAGAGAACTAGGCGCTCAAAAGACTTCATGACCACAGATGTCAGAGCCACGGGTCTGTAGTCATTTAGTCCAGTGATCCTAGGTTTCTTGGGGACAGGGATTATGGTGGAGGACTTGAAGCAGGCAGGCACATGACATGCCTGCAGTGAGGAGTTGAAAATGCCAGAAAACACTGGGGCCAGCTCGTTTGCACAGTGTCTGAGGGTGGCAGGAGACACACCGTCTGGGCCGGGAGCTTTCCGAGCATTCAGACTCCTAAACTGCTTCCTCACATCTGCTTCATGAATATGAAGAGTTGTGGTCGGAGGAGGTGGTGTGAAATCCTCTTTTGTGTGGGGTGAGGGGGCGGGTGTTGTAGGTGAACAGTTTGAAGGTGGTGATGGCTCTATGGAGGGGGGAGAGGTGGGGGAATTAGTGTCCAAAGTGCCTCTATTGTTGGGGCCGTTGGAGGTGTGAAGGCTGCCTGATGGCTCGTCTAAACGGCAGTAGAAGTCGTTAAGGGTGTTGGCTAAGAGCAAGTCATCAGTGGAGTGGGGGGTTTTAGGCTTGTAGTTGGTGATATTCCTAAAACCTTTCCACACAGAGGCCGAGTCATTCTCTGAGATCTGCTGCTGCATCTTCTCAGAGTGCTGATGTTTGGCAATGTCCACTTCTTTAGTGAACCTGTACTTGGCCTCTCTGTAGCAGTCCCTGTCTCCGCTTCTGAACGCCTTTCTCTTTTCCAGCCACAGCTTTTTGAGTTTAGGAGTAAACCAGGGTTTGTCATTGTTATAACTCACCCTGGTGCGTGATGGCACGATGCTGTCCTCACAGAAGTGGATATAGGAGGTGACAGTGTCCGTAAACTCGTCCAAGCTGTTAGAAGCAGCCTTCATTGTGTCCCAGTCTGTGGTCTCCAAACACGTGCGAAGCTCCTCCACAGCCTCGTTGCTCCACAGTTTTTTGGTCCTCACGACAGGTTTGGAGAGCTTCAGCCTCTGTCTGTACGTGGAGACAAGGGGTCTCAAGGAGACAGGGCTGTTTGACAACCGTCAGATCAATCCTGCAGTGTAATCCACTTCTCTGCAGTTGATGCTTCGTGGTCAGATTTTTCCCGAAAGCCGCTCGGTGCACCGCTTTGGGCTAAATCCTCGTGCACGCCCTGGTTTTTACATATCTCCAGATCTTCAGTGGGTCAAAACCAATCTGTCCCGCCTGCCACAGATGACTGTGAAAAACCGAACTGAGCCTTGAGACGATTCGCAGTTTCTGCCCAGCATTTATGGAGCAGATCACGAAAGGCTTCGAAATAGTCCTCAGTCTGTCTAATGCGCAGGTACTCTTTTATTCTAACCTCTAACCTCCAGGAACTGCTCTCCTCTGTCCTTCCTCCTCCTTTCCTTTCCTATGCTTTCTTTGTGTATCTTAACAGCTCTCACTGTGACGTTCACGCACAATGTAGCTCTCCACCACATCTCAAATTTCTGTCTCTCTGGCTGCTGATTGTTCCGCTCTAAAGGGCAACAGCCCACAGCATTTTGTAGTGTAGTGTGTGTGTGTGTGTGTGTGTGTGTGTGTGTGTGTGTGTGTGTGTACTCCTTTTATCTGCTGACTGCAGTCGGGACTTTATCGACGATCTGTGACGTTGCAGAGAGAGCGAGCTCTGACAGAGAACAATAAGCTGCCTGAACTAAGAGCTTCCTTCATTCAGAAGAAGCAGCGTGGAGCATCGATGCTTCTCTGGGAAGTTTCTTCTGTTGTGATCTGTCAGTGTAGAAAAAAGCTTCCTGTGATTTTACTTTTAATAATGACTTATAATAATTACACACAATGGAACTGAACCTACAGTGCTTTATAGCTCTTATATATAAATATCCAACATCAACTCCCTGCGCAGTGCAGTGCAGGTCACAGTAAATACACGTAAAAAGATGCAGTGATTAAAATATGATTCCCAGTATGAATTACTAATCATGTAAGGCCTAAATAATAAAAATACCTGCAGCTCTGATCTTCTTTCAGCCAACTTTTGACTTTTTTAGTAAGAAATGTCACAGCTGCAATCTGTGCTAGATGCCAGCTGCCTTTATAAAGATAAACAACATAAAACATGGATGTAGCTTCTTGTTCAAAGAGAAAGGTGATGTCCAGATAAATGACATCAACATTACCTGGATCATCAAACATGCATCAAGACAAGCCATGTGGAAGTGCCTAAAACTCTAGCTGTGGTTACAAAACACTTCCTGTCCTATGGGAGGCTTCTGCAGTGGCCCCAGGATTGATCCCTGTGGAACATCTTTCCTATTTGTCATCATTTTCCCCTCATACTCTGTCCCACCTTCTGAAGCTATAACTCAAACATCAACCCCACCCTTGAGTTTGAACAGGCTGTTAGTACAAGTAACCCCACAGGTTATATTATGCATCAGGTCAGGTATGAAACACAAATGGACCTGAGAGGTTCATTCAGTCTTCCGGTTAGCTGAGGTTAAGCCTCAGTGCAGTTTAAACAGGTACTTTATAAAACACTTGAACCCCTGTGCAGTTGTTATGGAGACTGAAATTAGCTTCGGATCATTCGGTTTCATTTAATTAAATTTTCGAGCTCATTTAAACAGTTCTGCAAACATGCAAAGTTGGGAAACTTGCAAGAAATGCTGAAAATGGCTCAAATTAAAGGAGCAGAAAACCTTTTGGTGTACTCGAGGTTTTCTTTGTCTCATCTGCTTCCACGCTGTGGCCACAGCACGTTTCTAAACCTGAGCGATCAAGTTCCATTTCACTTGATGATTTTAAAGGGCGAGCTGCTTTCAGTAATGATGCACGAGCGCTGTATGTTCCTGTTAGACATGAAACAAATAAGCTCGCTGCTGTTGCATTGCTTTATAATGAGAACATTTGATGTTTCATTGTGCGCCGGGGGAGCGTCTGCATTCGGTTTGATGTTCCTCCACTGAGCCCGTAAACATCTGTGATTTCAGCACTTTCTGGATCGATGATATCAGCTCGTTATGTGGACCGCCTGCCTTTATGGGATGTATTGTTTGTGTTGGCTACTTCACAATGCACACAATGTGCTTTACACAATGGACCTGACAGTGCATTTATTAAAGCATCCACCAAGCGAAGACTCTCTTAGTCCTACAACAATGCACAAACAGAACTCCTGATACAATGCAGCTGAATATATAACAGCACGGAGTAATGTGTTTGGCATTTCGTCCACGTGCCCATTATCAGGTTTCATTTTAGTCTCCTTATCAGGCCGAGCCTGAATAAACTCTAAAAAGCACCGTCACGTTGTAAATAATGACTTTGATAACACAGAGAATCAACGTTTTTGTAATTGAAAACATTTTTATTCTGTTGCGACCTTTATTAGGAGTCCCTGATAAATGCACGCTCAGCAGCCTGTGGAAATAAAAACGTTTCAGTCAAAGACCAACAAAGTGGGAGCAGGTTGAGGCTGGCAGCGGCGTCTGTTCTCACTGCAGCTTGAAAAGGGCACCAAGCACCGACCGATTGCAACGGCGTGTTCCTCTCGGGTTGTGCCGTTAAGCGCCGGCTGAGCAGGTGTGTCACAAATCGCCCAAGTGGAACAGGCAGGCGGTACGCAGAGATACCTCAGATGACTTTTGACTTTTGTGGTTCAAATCACTTCAGCCGTTAACACAGAAAACCTGTGCTCAAGTTTTCCATAGAAGCATCAACAGTGGGACACCACTGACAGGTGAGGTGCATAACTCTCTTCTTTTTCATGGCACCTGTTAGTGGGTGGGATATATCACGGAGCAAGGGAACATTTTGTCTGCAACGTTGGTGTTAGAAGCAGGAAAACATGGGCAAGACTAAGGATTTGAGTTTGACCATTTGGGTCAGACCATCTGGTCTGCAGGGGTCAGTATCCGAGGAAGGAATTGTGGAGAACCAGTGACAAGATCACGTGCAGCCAAGACGCACTGATCCATGCGGGGAGCGAATGCTGGCCCGTGGGGTTGGTTCCAAGATACGAGCTGCTGTAGCTCAAACATGCTGGTTCTGATAGCAAGGCCATGTTTTCTTTTTCATCATGTGGCTGGTCGGGTGTGACACAGGTCATCACTGGTCAGCTGGTGGGTAACAGGCATCTCCGAAAACGTCAGAGCACTTATGCAAATATGTGATGTCCTGATGAATCGAGCAGATATTTGAAGTTTACACAGAAACATTCTCGCCTGAAAATATCTTATAAGTTTATTTTGTGACGCAGAAAGAGGAATATTTCAAACTCTGCCACTCTGCGTTCCTCCGCCACTGCCTCGATTGAGTTTTGGACAAAATGCATTCTGGGATGTTGCATTTCGTCATTTTGAACTGATTGGAGACCAGAACAGCCAATCAGATTTTTTTTGCATCCAAGTCTGTGATTGGCTGGTTTTGTGGCACAAATATAACTGTGTAGAGAAAGAGTTGAGCGCGCACGGGCAGAAATGTTGAGAGCGCGAGGGGCTGCTATTGTGTGTGTGTGTGTGTGTGTGTGTGTGTGTGTGTGTGTGTGTGTGTGTGTGTGTGTGTGTGTGTGTGTGTGTGTGTGTGTGTGTGTGTGGATAATAGCAAACACTGAAATACAGTTTTTGCACGCAGGAATGAATTTTGTTCACTCAAATTTTGCTTTTCTTCGCTCAAAATAAATTTCTCCACTTGCACCTGCAAATTTCTTTTACGTGTGCTCAGAATAGTGGCACAAGAATAACGCCACACAAAACAAACATGGTTCAGGAACGGCTGGGGAGCACAACACTGAGTTTGTGGTGTTGACATGGCCTTACAGGACTTAAAGCATCTGTTGCTAACATTAGTGCAGATACCCCAGCACATCTTCAGGGGTCTAATGGAGTCCGTGCCTCAGGGCTGGTTGTACTTTTCGTATCCGACTGTCACATCCTGACAGCAGTCTTTCTTGCATTTTCTCAGTGCATATGCAGAATAAACGAACCATCGAGCTGTGATTTCACAAAAGAAGCTGCGAGAGCGTGCAGCTCTCTCACTGAAAAGCTAAAACACAAAATCCATTTACGGGGTTAAAAATATGATTGGGCAGGTGGGCGACTCACCTGTCTACTTGGTGGAAAGCCTACGTGATCAGCTGACCTGCTCACTGCTGTGTCTCTGACGTTCAGCACTCACCTGTATAAGCACAGGTGAGAAAATAGAACAGATCGTTAACATGGGGAATCATCCTGCTGAACCTCAATCCCCAAAACATTTGAATGCAGCAGTAAACCAACCTGTCTGTAATAATGATGTTTATGTTTTCCCACATCCACACTCCACCTGCCCCGACAGAGGCCCCGCTGACCTAACCGTAAACACAGACTCCAAATGAGCCCATTACTGTGATGGTAATTGAAATTGTCTGCCTCTTCAGACCCTACTTTATTAATCACTGGATGCATTTCGTCCTCATAACCATTTGTGTCGAATGTTGAACGAGAATGACTCAAAGGTCAAGCGTGAAAAATTACACCAGAAATTCAGCGCATCTGCTCAAATACGCAGCGTGTTTTGGTTTCTTTTCATTAGCGACTCATTAAAACTCATTATCATATATACGCTGCAGCACAGACTCGAGGCCTCTGCTGCTGTAGATGCTGGCATTAATATCATTTCACATACATACAAAAGAAAATCTTTTTATTGCATCCTCAGTGTTGAAAATCTCCAACATGTGAATGAGAGAGGGAGAAAATAGTCAATGGAAAATGTCCACTAGCTTGTGCTTGATGTTCAAAGATCAAATCCATACCGTGCTTTATGTCCCTTCTGGGCTCCCGCAGACTCATGTCTATACTGAAAGCTACTGTTGACTGCCTACAAACAGTAAATCCAAACTAAATCCTTCTAATCCTCCACTTACTTAGTACTTGATCTGCTGCGTTGGCACTGATATGAGCACAGACACGGACGCCTTACTGAGGCAAACAAAGCACACATGCACTTGCAACGGGGTCACAGCAGGGACACAAAGCTCCATCGTGCACATGAAGCTCAGATTTATTATTGTTCAGCTCAACTTTCAAACACCAGCATAAAGTTATTCAATAACACGCATTTTATCACATATTTAGTATGGAGAGCTAGCAATTTTGCATGGTTGGATCTTAACAAGGTTCCAAGTAGCACTTCAGCGTGCAACAAGAAGAAACCGACAGAAAATGACAATGAATCCACATTTTTGCACAGATTTAGTATTTTAAAGGCATGTGCTCTTAAACTGTTGATCAGCTGTAAAACAGCCTCAGTTTAAATGTTGCTTTCAATTAATTTCATGCTCAAAAAAATGTTTTGTCTCACTCCCCGTTCTTCTTGTTGCATGATGAAGCTCTACTCTGAACCTTGTTAAGATCCAACTGTGCAAAATATGAGTTTTTTGCCATTTTTTTCAAGTTGTCTTAAAAAAAAAACAGATTTTTTTCCTTGGAGAGAAATCTTTGAATGACACAAAACATCACAACAAAACGGTGGTGACACAATTCAGCTCGCTTTGTGTGGTCTGTAGTCGAGATGGCTTTTCAGAACTCAAAGAGAACCCCAGCAGTTAAATTATACAGGACTCAGAATTTGTAATGTTTTTTCTGACCATAGTAAATATCGGCATGTTTTTCAGCTGAGTCGGCGTCTTTCATCAAACCGAACTTTGCAAACATGCTGCAAACTCCGAAAGAATAAAACAAATAATATCAAAAGACTATGAATGCAAAAATCCTGCGTTTGTTGTCTAAAACGTTCCTCCAGACGCTGCAGGACCTTAGAGATGCTGTTGCATACAGACATGGTTGCTGCCGACTGCGGGCTAAACAGCTTCATTTCATCGTGGCTGCGACCCAAACGTCGCTTCACGCTCACTGCAGGCTCAGCAGAGAGAGACATTTGTCCCAGTCCCACATTCAACTCTTACTGGAACAGGCTTTGTTCCAGGCACAGCAAAGCGCCTGGACCACCACAGCTGTGGCCCTCTCTGCACACACACACACACACACACACACACACACACACATGCACACATGCACACATGCACACTCGCTCTAACAGCAGGGACTGTTGTAATTCATATTAAAATGTATGCACAAATGCAGTGATGTACACAGCCTTACATTATTATTCTTTTATTCTTATATATACTTTTCACTCACGTTCCAGTGTGACTGAATGTTCTTCCACTGTATGTGCAGCTTGAACACACACACACACATTCTCACGCTGAGATTACAGTCCTGTGCATTTAAAAACTGATCCAAACTTTATGTGTTAAATTAAAATGAAAGGAAATTGTTTCTTTTCTTGGTGTTGTTTCTCCTTCTTCTTCTCCTGTTTTACTGAAATTTAAATACACTCCTCACATTATTAGGTTGACCTGTGTAGCTGAGCAGTCGTATGGAAACAACTTGATGCATGTAGACATGGTCAAGGAGACCTAATGAAGTTCAAACTGAGCGTCAGAAGAAAGGTGATTTACGTGAGTTTGAGTGTGGTGATCCCAGCACGTTAATATTTATACTGGGATTGCCCCACACGGTCATCTCTCAGGTCCACAGAGAAAGAGAAACTATCGAGGGAGGAGCGGTTCTCTGGGCAAATATGTCGTGTTGACACCAGAGGTCAGAGGAGAATGAGTTCATAGGAACGTAACAGGAACTCAAGTAACTTGTTGTTGCAACCAAGCTGTGCAGAAGAGCATCTCTGAACACACAACACATCAAATCCTGAAGCAGATGGGCTACAGCGGCAGGGGACCACACTGGGTGCACTGCTGTCAGCTCAGAACAGGAAACTGAGGCTGCAGTTTGCACAGGCTCACAAAAACTGGACAAAAGAAGATTGATTGTCAGGTCGGATGAGTCTCAATAGCTGCCACCTTTGAATGGTAGGGTCAGATTTAGTCATAAACTGTATTAAAGTGTGAATACATCCAACCATGTGGTGGTGTAATAGTGTGTTCCACCAGCACAGTACCAACTGAGCACCATTTAAAAGCCGCAGCCTACCTGAGTGTTGTTGCTGACCGTGTCCGTCCCTTTGTGTCCACAGTGTGCTATCTCCTGATGCCTGCATCCAATAATATAATACTCTGTGACACAAAACTCAAATGACCCCCACCGTCCCCTAATCTCAACCTGAACAGGAAACGTCTGCAGCAGCTGTGAGGAACATTTCCAGCACCTGGATGAATCTGTGCCATGAAAAATTAAAGCATTTCTGAAGGCTACAAAGTGGATTTGTGAGGTTTCTGTGTAATCTGAAGTGTGAAACAAGATAGAGGATATACAACAGTTGAGCCTTAAAAGGCTGATGGGGTTTTTTTCAGCTAATATTCTGTTAAATAGCCCAGACTCCCTGAAGCAACTTGTGTTTAAACAGTGGATTTGGTGCTTGAAATACCGTCTTTGGCCTGTGGAGGAGCTGCTGAACACTCAAACACTCACTAACTTCACCGGAGGGCGTCACATGATTTTAATGGTATTTAAAGCGTGACCAACATGGGGCTGGAAAACGGTCCCCGCTTTGCATCTCCCATCACACGGTCCACAGATGGATAGGAACACAAACACACACACACACACACACACAGCTGAGCCAATGGGAAGCAACAGAGCGCTCATGAAATACTAAATATTGGGAAAGTTTCAGTCCTCATTTGAGCTTTTCTTTGTGCTCGAGAGGCCGACGATCAAAATTACTTTCCACTCAGAGGAATATTCTTATCCTGTTTTGTCAGGCTGTATCATCTGATGCTTATTTAAGCTCATTATCAGCTGTTACAAGTCCCCCCAGTTTATTTCCACAGAGATGAAGATGAAGACAAAGTGATAAGATGATAAAGACCCCAAATGAGATACAAACGCCTAATTTGTGCAGATGAGATTAAAGAAATTGATGTCATGTTCTTTCATTATCTCAAACACGGCAAATTAAAGTGAAATGCTGATTAATTCCGTGTCAGAAATTCAACCTTGGAAATAAGTTCATGCCCAACGACTCGATTTAGAAAACGTACCGTCTTCCAACCTGGGAGCCACTTTTGCCTCGAACGGTTCCACCGTTATTTTGAGAACTTTGATACTTTTGAGTTGTTCAGCTGACAGCTTTGATGAAGAGGTAAATAAAAAGAACAGGTAAACTGAGTCGGTGATCGGTGAAAACGACCAGCTCCACAGCCGTAATTTCTCTTTGAATACTTCATTCTCACGCGACCTATTTCATCAGCTCGATGATATTTACAACAATACACACTTTCCATTTTTGTCACTAAGATTAATGCCAGCAGGGAAACGTGGTAAACTGTTTTGCATGAATAATGTAGTTGGTAGATTTCATTTAGATGGCTTCGCCCTCGCTCTGCTCGTGGTTGGAGTGATAAATAGTATCCAGCTGTAGTGACAGCCAAGCTGACAGCTGCTATCAACATACATCATAATGAAGGCCGACCAAGTCTTCATTGAAAAAAATAAAAGCTTAATATGTGGAATGTGCCTGATGTTTTTCATTCCTGCCATCACTGCACTGTCGCCCTCGTGCCTTAGGCCTCGGATGGGATCTGATAGGTTTGCGATTCTGGCTGTAAAGTTGCTCCCAGGCCCTCTGATTGGCTTCATTTACATAGCACCTTGGCAGGGGAGCAGCAGCTAAGCAGCGAGGGGCGTTCAGGAGCTCCGCATTTGCATTTTATACGCTCTGTGCACCACCATCGTATTCTGATCACGAGGAGAACCCCGGTAGTTAAATTATACGTCGTGCTCGTTAGTATGAGACCCGTGGATGTGCAGGTAGTCTGCAGAGATGTTGAGAGGCTAAAGACAACACCCAGGGAAGAGCTGCATCACTTTGCTTCCTGTTCTTTTCTTTCATTGATAGAGACTTGTGCATTATGCAATTGTAAACACTAAGAGGGTCAAATGTAGCATCTCAAAACAAGACACTGAGACCACAAAAGAGTTTTCAAGGTCAGACTTCCCTATGCAGCCAGCGGCGTTACCCCCTGCTCGCCATTAGAAAGAATGCATGTTCCATTTGTGGTCACCTCAATTGCATTGCTTTACAGTTTCATTCATCTGACGCTAACGTCTTTATTTCAACTGACAGTCTGCGCTCCCAGGTTGGGACATGGCCGCTCGTCTTTTACTGCGTGCACACTCCCTTAGTCTGCAAACGTATATTTATTAAAAACAAAAAAGACGCTGACTTGAACTCCGAAGTGAACTTTAAGCATCTTGTCAAGCAGCCGCTAACTCAACACAGATCTTACAGACCGCGCTGACAGATCTATTTCAAGCCCAGAGCTCGGCTTAGCTGCGATGGAGAACCTCCCACTGTGAGCCGACTACATACTGTTCAGAACAAGAGCGAGCTAATAGAATATTTGAAGCTTTGAAGGGTTTAAATGACACGACTGATTTAAAAGTTCTCCGTGCATCGATGGTAAATGTCTTTCTGGTCAAATCGGGTCCCTGTAAGCATGGTAAACAGGAGTGTGTGCGGCAGAGGAACACACACACACATCTTAGCTTCCTGCCCATTAGTTATCAGAATAAAAGGTTGGAGCAGGTGTTTTTGTGTGTGTTTTATGGATATTGAATATAGAGGAGAAAGCACTTGTACACACACACACACACACACAGATAGAAGAGTGTGTGCTCCAATGCTAAATGTCACACCTGTCATTGGCAATGTGGATGAAAAAGCTCAATTATCCCTCCTCACAAACACACAGACCACCAGCTCTCCTCTTTCTTTTATCTTTCTATCCCTCCTCCTTCTTTCCCATCACTCTCTTTTTCTCCATCTCATCCTTCGTCCCTCCCAAATTTCACCATTCTTCCTCGTCGCCTCTTCATGATGTGTGTAGGTAATTAAAACGTCCTCTCCACCAGCCTTGTGATAAATGAACTGAGCTGTCAGGGAAACGCCTCCCACTACATCACAGATTTGTCCTTTTTTTTCTTTTTTGGGATTTGATTTTGCCATCACGGTTCAGGGAATCTGCTTCATTAGTGTTCACGGCTGCTCTGTGTGCACAAACGGGTGCGTGGCGGCAAATGCAAGTGTACAAAACACACATCAAGGCATTTCCACACTTCACAAGGCTGGAGAAAGAAGTTGGGCTTAAGCAGCAGAGTCAGACGTGGTGCTTTCAATTAAATTTGCTGGGGAGGGATTTCCTCGGGTCCTCTGTGAGGGAAAGAAAACATTTACATTTTAATAAATCGTGTTATAATAAAGGCAGAAACTTCCACGAGACTTTCTGCCAGCTACGAAAGGGTCAGATGCTGTTTGTCTGTTTTAGAATAAAGGCCTCATAAATATTAAAAATTACTACACCATCATTTTACCCTAAAGTATTTTTTATTAGTTGTGCTGTTGTATATTTCTGGGCAGCTGTGATTGAGACTCCCAGTCACTGTTCTTGATCTGGGTTGTTGTTCAAACGTCAATAAAACCAGATTTCATGTAACTGTGCGGTGTATGGGGCACAATACCAGATTTTCTGTCTGTCAGAATGCATCCTAAATATTTCAAGAATTCCTAACTTTGCCTATGACTTTTCTTTTTTAGTCAGGAATATTTGCACGTAGTATTTAGAATGATTATTAGAAACAGGACATAAATATGCTTTTGTGCCCCATACACTGCACAGTTAGAGGAACCTTTTTGCTTTTTTCCAAACTAAAGTTGTATAAAGTGTGTTTGAATTATTGGGAGCTCTACAGCACACTGTTAAGTTCATGTGCATTCAAAATAAACACGTTCATCTAACTTGGCCTTCTGACATTGATCCTATTTAATTTTTTTTAGCTAAATTATATATCAAATTCTATATTGAGACAATAAGTTCATGTGTGTGTAGTCTGCAAATGGAAGACCAAATGCCAGATTTTTAAACCCTATGAAACTGACATATTTCCCATTTTAATAAGATAATCATTTTATTTGTACAGTTGCAATTTGGATGAAATGCAAAGATAAGTGTACTTATCCCCGAATTGTAATCTTCTTTTGTTTGCCCCCTTCGGAGGTCACCACAGCGGATTATCGGTCTCCGGTGCATCCTCCTCTTTCACTCCTGCCCTCTGCATGTCCA